>NW_023270320.1:41392232-41404151 GCF_011800145.1 Mirounga leonina
CGAGTTCCCGTTGTCCGACGTCTGCTGTCAGAGCTTTCCGAAAATGTTTTATTTTGAGAAGTATGGGATATTCTAATCAGGGTTTTTGTTTTCTATTTCTCGATGTTTTGTGTCCAGTTAGGATAATGAGGCTCGTAAAACGGGTACTGTTTAGGAAATACGTCGTTTTCGGTTTTAGTTAATGAAAAATTAATTTTTTAGTATCTGAGGACATTTGATACGGATGTTTATTGTTTCCCATTGTTAACCTTAAAAGTAGAACTGCCATTTATTTTACCAGCTGGTAAATGTTAGGGAATATTTGGGAATAGAATTGCAATCCGGGACAAACAAGCTGCAGAAAAACTGTAGGCAAGTAGGGGAACAAAGGAGAGGCATGCTTTTTTAAGGAGAAAAGGGGTAAGTTGGGAAGGTTGCTGTGAACTAAAAGTCCATTGGAGGAAACTGGGAGTTTGAAGTGTGGTGGCTTCTCATTGGCTGAGCTGTGGTCCTGGGGGCGATGAGGAGAGCTTTTCTTCCTCCTGCTGGAGTTGTAGAGTGGTATCCACGTGCAAGGTCAAGTCCCTGAAAGGTCCAGTCCCTCTTCCTACCGGGTCTGCAGTTGCCTGAGAGTTCTCCCTGCCAAATCTCCCGACTCCATTTTAGGGAGGTTTCCCATTACGAGTTTTCACACCATAAACGTTAAAAAACAATGATCAAATTGGATTTTCAAATTTCAGTAGCTTCATTTATACCCTTAATAAACTCTTACAAGAAACTGTAAATTAATAATCTTCTTTTTAATGTTTCCTTTGGAAACACTGAGGTTTATGCTGGTTGGAATTTGGCAATACTAGATTGCGACTGTTCATGCTGCAGAACTTCCCAAAGATTTTAAGAGAGGACACCCTTCTGGCTTTCTCAAAACTTCTTCTTTTTTTTTTTTTTAAGATTTTATTTATTTATTTGACAGAAAGAGGCAGCGAGAGAGGGAACACAAGCAGGGGGGAGTGGGAGAGGGAGAAGCAGGCTTCCCGCGGAGCAGGGAGCCCGATGCGGGGCTCGATCCCAGAACCCTGGGATCACGACCTGAGCCGAAGGCAGACGCTTAACGACTGAGCCACCCAGGCGTCCCCATGGCTTTCTCAAAACTTTCAAGTTGATTTAATATTAATATTTGAACTCAGATCAATTGAGAATTTGGTAGATATTTTTCTGTTAGGCAATAGAACAGTAACCACTCTGGAGTTCTTACAAAGAAGGGGGGCCCTGCTCTCCTCCAAATCTCCAAATCTCCATTCCCCTGAGCTCAGCTTACTCCTCAGACCTGCTAGGAAGTGGACTCTGACTAAGGAAATGAAACAGAAATAACATAAGAAATAACATAAACAGAAATGAAATGTAATATTAAAACCTCGGTTGGGGCGCCTGGGTGGCTCAGTCGTTAAACATCTGCCTTCGGCTCAGGTCATGATCCCAAACTAAACTGTACACCATGTCTCCGAGTCTCTGTTTCTTTGCATCCCTTTTTCAGGAGAAAATGCATCCCTACATAAGTAGTGCTTATTATAATGGAAATTATTCTTAGACCACTTTCCATTGAGGTTATAAATTATTTCACATAATCATGTGAATTTTGACTTTGCATGGGCTTTTTCGTTGGGGTCAACAGGGGAGAGCATAGGGGTTTGATATTCTCTTATTTTCTGAAATGACCACTGCTTATGTTTTATCTAATAAAAACCAGTTTTCCTGGACTGCTAACTTAAAGGACAGAAAGAGCTAGCAGTAGGGAGCCAACTATCAGATCCAAATAGAATATCTTTAATCTTTTTATTTTAAGATTAGCATCTCCCTTCTCAACTCTCTGCCTCTCAGATATAACTGAGCTGGGGTGAATATAAGGAGCTCTGTCTTAGCAATTGTATCTTAATGCTTCTATTCATTTTCCTTTCACAAAGAAGCTTCCATATGGTCTTTTGTTTGCGGAAAAAATACCCAAACAGATTTTAGTATTTGTTTGCCAGAGATGAACACTGAACAAAACAGAAATGAAATGTAATATTAAAACCTCGGTCGGGGCGCCTGGGTGGCTCAGTCGTTAAACATCTGCCTTCGGCTCAGGTCATGATCCCAGGGTCCTGGGATCAAGCCCCGCATCAGGCTCCCTGCTCCGCGGGAAGTCTGCTTCTCCCTCTCCCACCTCCCCTGCTTGTGTTCCCTCTCTCGCTGTGTCTCTCTCTGTCAAATAAATAAATAAAATCTTTAAAAAAATAAAAAAAATAAATAAATAAAACCTCGGTTGTTAACTGTCACCAAAGGGCTGTAACTGACTCACTGTTCCAGTGCACAGACCACTTGGCTAATTCACGGTCCTGTCAGGCTTGCCTCACCTTGGGACATTTGCATATGCTCTTTCCTTTTCAGCACTGGTTTCCCCAGGCCTCTTCGTGAATGACCTTCAGCTGCACTTTTCAGTCCCCACAAATGTTGCTTTTTCAGTACCACACCTTTTCTTCCCTAACAAATATTTACTCAATTCTTTCATATTTACAACTGTGCGTACAATTTTTTTTTTTAAAGATTTTTATTTATTTGAGACAGAGAGCACAGGTGGGGAGTAGGGTCAGAGAGGGAGAAGCAGACTCCCCCCTGAGTAGGGAGCCCGATGCGGGGTGGGGAGGGCTCCATTCCAGGACCCTGGGGTCAGCCGAAGGCAGACGCTTAACTCACTGAGGCCACCCAGGCGCTCTGAGCCTACAGTTTAAAGGGGGGAAACTCTTCTGTTTTTGGATTTTTTTTCTATAGAGACCCTTACAAGCTTTTATTCCCCTATAATTTATCAAAGTTCTGGGTCTGTGTCCCCTTTTCCCCTGCCATTTTGCAGAATGGATGCTGCGTTAGCAGGCCTGAAAACCACATTAATCTCATTAATGGGTGGGTGCCCTTGGGTGGGTGATCAGGTGTATATATCAACAACAGTCGTATTTTGAAAGGAATCTTTTCTGAGCAGTAGATCCTCAATGGTGGTTTACAATATTCAATAAACCATGTTGTAGACAGATGCGTTGTCATCCAGGCTGTGTTGTTCCATTTAAGGGTACAGGCAGAGCAGATTAAGCATGATTCTGAAGGGCCCTAGGATTTCAGAATGGTTCGTGGACATTGGCTTCCACTTAGAGTCACCAGCTGCATTAGCCCCTCACGAGAGAGTCAGCCTGTCCTTTGAAGCTTTGAAGCCAGGCATTGACTTTTCTCCGGTTACGAAAGCCCTAGATGGCATCTTCTTCCAACAGAAGGCTGTTGGGTCTACACTGACAGTCTGTTGTTGAGTGTAGCCACCTTCCTAAATTCTCTGAGCTAGATCTTCTGGGTGATTTGCTGTAGCTTCTCCATCAGTACCTGCTGCTTCACCTTGTCCTCTCATGTTATGGAGACGCCTTCTTTCCTTAATGCTCACCAGCCAGTCTGCTATCTTCAGACTTTTCTTCTGCAGCTTCCCCACCTCCCTCAGCCTTCATGGAACTGAAGACAGGGCCTCTCCATAGATTAGGCTTTGACTTAGGGAGTGTTGTGTTCTATCCAGACCACTCAGACTTTCTCCATATCAGCAATAAGCTTGTTTCACTTCACTTTCTTATTCATGTGTTCACTGGACTAGCGCCTTTTTTTTTAAGATTTTTTTTTTTTTTTTTTTTTTTTACTGTTTTTTAAAGATTTTATTTATTTGACAGAGAGACACAGTGAGAGAGGGAACACAAGCAGGGGAAGTGGGAGAGGGAGAAGCGGGCTTCCCGCTGAGCAGGGAGCCCGAAGCGGGGCTCAATCCCAGGACCTTGGGACCATGACCTGAGCCAAAGGCAGACTCTTAACAACTGAGCCACCCAGGCCCCCCCCCCTTTTTTTAAGATTTTATTTATTTGACAGAGACAGCGAGAGAGGGAACACAAGAAGGGGGGGTGGGGGAGGGAGAAGCAGGCTTCCCGCCGAGCAGAGAGCCCGATGTGGGGCTCCATCCCAGGACCCTGGGATCATGACCTGAGCCAAAGGCAGACGCTTAACCACTGAGCCACCCAGGCACCCCTGTAGGGTTATTAATTGGCCTAATATCAATATTGTTGTGTCTTATGGACTAGACACCCAAGGAGAGGGAGAGAGATAGGGGGACAGCTTAGTGTAGCAGTCAGCACACAGAACAGGGGCGCCTGCGTGGCTCAGATGGTTAAGCCTCTGCCTTCGGCTCAGGTCATGATCCTGGGGTCCTGGGATTGAGCCCAACATCTGGCTCCTGGCTCAGCGGGGAGCCTGCTTCTCCCTCTCCCTCTGTCTCTCCCCCTGCTCATGGTCTCTCTATCTTTGTGTCTCAAATGAATAAATAAAATCTTAAAAAAAAAAAAAAAACAACTCTGCAAAGTGCACTAAAATGAGGTGTGCCTGTAGTTAAAACCTGGAGGGGGAGACGTTGTGTATCCTTCTAGGCCCAGGACATTGCTCTCAGCACCCCTCCTGGTCATCTCAGCACCCCTCCTGGTCATCTCGAGGCAGGCAAATGAAATCTTTGTGCAGACCCTTCTCTCCCATTAGCTCCTGGGAAGAGAGAAAGACCATCCAACACAGATCTCTTCAAGTCCGATTTCTTGAAATCCTAGTGACTGTAATACTCGACATGCTTCAAAATATTATAGGTTCCAAGAATAAATTATACTTTTAATGTTGGTTTTCCCATAAATAGGATGTGTTTCAACTATTTTTTAATAATACAAAAAAGTTCATAAGTTTTAGGATCTATCTTAATATATAAAAGAATAAATGACTTCTGAAGAAAATTATCAGGCAGTGTATTTTCATTTTAGGCACAGGCATTTGATTCCAGAAAGAATGGTTTGTCTTGTTTTCTTTTCAGTGTATTTATATCAAATATAAAAGTGAATCTATACTAACTCTCAAAAGTTGAGAGTATTATTTTTATAGCAGGCATTTGAGGTGATCAAGTGCTCCGTCTCCAGGGTTCTCTTCTGTGTCGTCTTGCCTAGTCACACTGCAGTGTCCTTGCGGCAGTGAGGATCTCTCTTCATCAGACGGATGTGTGCGGTAGGAAACTCTGAACAGGGCTTGTGCCAGATGGAGGAGCTGTCCTAGAGAATAAGAAGGATAAATTGTCAGACTCTGTTGTTTAAAGGCTAATTTAGGAGAGATAATTTAAAGAAATTTAAGAAAAAAAACTGTGTGTATGTAATCCTAAAGGATATGACTCTTACGTAAAATGCTGATATTTTAGTTAATTAAAAATTTATTTGAGCAGGGGCGCCTGGGTGGCTCAGTTGGTTAAGCATCTGCCTTCAGCTCAGGTCATGATCTCAGGGTCCTGGGATTGAGTCTGGTGTTGGGCTTTCTGCTCAGCGGGGAGCCTGCTTCTCTCTCTTCCTCTGCCTCTCCCCCTGCTTGTGTGCTCTCTGTCTCTCTCTCAAATGAATAAATAAAACCTTTAAAAAATTTATTTGAGCAAAGTCTTAGGAATATTCATGGAAGTACGAATAATTTTAAAGACTTATTTTTTTCATGGTAACAGAACTTGTGTAAAATTGCTGAGACAAGCAGGGAGCCGACCCCAGTGGGAGGAGCTGGGTGGATGAGCTATGGCAGCAGGCAGGAGGGTTTCAGGGCCTGAAGATCATGGCAGGTCTAAAGGCCCTACTTCAAGGCCAGTGAGAAAGCATGGAAGAAATTAAAGCTGGAGAGTGTTATGAATAAATTTGTGCTTGCAAATAATATCAGCCCCACGCAACAGCCTCTGGGGAGGGGAGAGCTTGCTGGAGGTTAAGCTCAGTTTGGAGACTTTGCAGGTTGGTGAAAGCTTCTACCTGCTGGAGGGTAGTGCACCCCACCTCCACGGGGACAGGGATGATGCACTGGGAACCTTCCTGGACCTTACCCCATGTACCTCTTCATCTGACTGCTCGTTTTTGTCCTTTATAACAGACCAGTAAGCTCAAGTGAAGTTTTTCCTAAATTCTAGGAGTCATTCTAGAAAATTACCAAACCTCCTTTGAGGGGTTGTGGGAACCCCTGGACCTGCAGTGTGCCCAGCAGAAGTGTGAGTAGCCTGGCACTACATCTGCTGCTGGCATCTGGAGTAGAGGAAGGCTTGTGGGGATCTGATGATGACTCGGGGAAGAGACTGCCAGGACTGAGCCGAACCCTGGCACACCCAGTCGCTGTCAGAGAGTTAGCTGCTGGTGTGGAAAAAAAAAAACAAAAAAACACTACTTATTTGAATGTTTGGATTTTGAGAAATAGGACTGTTGTCTGTTACGGGGTGTTGGTCATTAAACGGGTGGAAGAAATGGGTGTATCAGGGAGATAGGCAGATCTAACAAAAGGGGATTTTTGATCTCCCATAGTTTTGAGCACAAGCCATGTAAGCAGGCATTGGGACAGGTCTTGCATACGCAGTTGGAACAAAACTGCATTTTCTTGTCCTGGATGCATGTGGAAAGGAGGATATGGGGATTGAAGTGGGCTGGTAGACTAAAGGTGGTCCCCAGGTGGGAGGAGTGATTCTGAGCAGCTGCTGGAAGGAGGCACGGCAGGGATTGCTGAGGGGCATTCCTGCTAAGACCTAGGGGTGGTTTGTACCCCTGAAGAGGACCGTGAAATCTGAGTTTGGGAAATAGACCAAAATTAAAGTGCTATCTGTATCATTCTTTAGCCGTGTAGTTTTGTCATATTACTAAAGCTTTCCAGAACTATGTTCATGTCATTTGTTAAAGAAGTACATGCTGTAGTCATTCCGGGAGGCTGTAACACAGCGGACTTGGTGGCTTAGACAACACACATTTATTTTTCACAGTTCTGGAGCCTGGCAGCTCCCGAGACCAAAGTGTCTGCAGATTCGGGACCTGGTGACGGACCAGTTCTGGGCTTGCAGAAGCCTGGCACTCACTGAGTCCCAGCATGGCAGAGAGCGCTGTGGGTCTGTTCCTCTAATAATGTCACCGGTTCCTTCATGGGGTCCTACTCTCATGACCTCATGACCTCATCTAAACCACCTCCAGAGACCACCATGTTGCGAAGTAGGGCTTTGACTAGTGGAGTTGTGTGGGGGCGGAGGGGACATGGGCATTCAGTCTGTAGCAGTAAATACACCAAAGTCTTTGTAAGGATTAATTAAGTGAATGTATTTAAAGTTCCAAGCAGAAGAGTCATATTTATTAAACTTTTATTTTGTCTTCCTTATTTTCTGGACTCTAGGTATAAGGAGGTGAGTTAAATCTACTTTTGTTTGTGATATATCATTTTTCCATGAAATACAATTAAGTAATAAAATTTTGGTAAGAATTTAAAGTTTGCTAATACTTTATTTATTTTTTAAAATTTATTTATTTGACAGAGAGAGCGATTGAGAGAGCCGAGTGAGAGGAGGGGCCGAGGGAGAAGCAGACTTCCCGCGGAGCAGGGAGCCCGATGCGGGGCTTGATCCCAGGACCCTGGGACCATGACTTGAGCCGAAGGCAGACACCTAACTGACAGCTACCCAGGCGCCCCATAAAGTTTACCAATATTTTTAAATGTAAGATTTATGAAATGCTGGGGTGTTGTTTGTGCTGATGATTAATGTAGGACAGTATTCCAGTTACAAATTTACTAAAATGTTAGATTGAAGAAATTTCCTTGTAAGATGCTTGCATTCTACATTTTCTAAGTTGGGGACTTTTAGGTTTGGGGTTTAGGGAAAGAATTAAATAACCTTATGAAAACCTTGCTGGTTAACTTACAAACTAGGGAGCCTGGGTGGCTCAGTTGTTAAGTGTCTGCCTTCGGCTCAGGTCATGATCTCAGGGTCCTGGGATCGAGCCCTGCATCAGGCTCCCTGCTTCACGGGAAGCCTGCTTCTCCCTGTCCCACTCCCCCTGCTTGTGTTCCCTCTCTCGCTGTCTCTTTCTCTCTCTCTCTGTCAATTAAATAAATAAATAAAATCTTAAAAAAAAAAAAAAAAACAAACAAACCTTAAAACTCAATGATTTTCACTTCCTTGTCTGAGGGGCTCCTGGGTGGCACAGTTGGTTTTGGGTTGGGTCGTGATCTCAGAGTCCTGGGATTGAGCCCCACGTCGGCCTCCATGCTCAACATGGGGTCTGCTTGAGAGTCTCTCTTCCTCTGCCCCTCACTCCTGCTCCTGCTGTCTCTCTGTCCCTCTCTTAAATAAGTAGAATCTTTAAAAAAAAAAACAACCAACTTGCTGGTTACCTTATAAACTCTATGATTTTCATTCCCTTATCTGGAAATAGAAAAGAATCTTCATATTTTATTTACTAGCAACGGTAGCCAAAGCCTTCTCACTTTTGCTCCAGGCAGATGTGAGAGCTGCCCACTTCTCTGAGGGCCCATGGCATGTTCTTATAGAGGGAGCTGGGGGGTTGCATGCAGGGGTCGCAGGGATTCACGATCAGGATCTCCAGGAATGGGGGATAAGACTAGAGTCTCTTGGCTTCTCTCTCCTTGCTCAGCTTTTCCTGCATATTGCTTGTACTCTCTGTGAGTGGAGATCCAGAGGAGGCGAGGGGGTGGCTGAATTCTTGAGAATGCAGCTGCAGGTGAGTGGAGGTGGGCTCTTGCTCTGGATAAAAGCTCTGTTGCCAGTGGATGGGAAGGCCTCTCTTGGCCTGAGTCTCCTCAGTGCACCCAGGCAATGTTCAGGGAGCTGGGCACTACTTAATTATTCCCAGGACTTAGGGATGCTTGTGCTTGGTCAGGGTCAAATCATCTCCTTTCCAACATTTACATATCTCATTCTCCGTGAAGGATGTCCTTGCAGAAAAGAAATTGGCAGAGTTTTCTTTCTCCTCCATAGTATGGTCTTAGTTGGGAAATGGTGTGCTCATTAGTCCTAGTAACGTGGGGAGGGGTGACATTCGGCCCATGAGGGGACAGGTGTTCGAGCTGTGCAGTTTTCCAGAGAACACAAGAAACATCTGTGTAAGAGAAGAAAGAAGAAATCATGTTTTCCTCTCAATTTTAAACTTAAAAATTTTGTTAACATGTACTTGAAGTTAGGGAGCTTCCAAAGATAACTAAAATCCTCTTTACTACCTTTATCCCTTTCACCCATTTTCCCTCTTTGTGATTAAACTTGGTTAAAATTGGAAATCTGAAAACAGTGCCTGGGGAGTATTTTTTAAAAATTAGCTGTGCATTTTAGAGTAAAATTTAAAATCCTGAAGCAGTTTTTGAAGGACCAAGAGAGGCCAGAACTAATTGAGAGGATTCTCTTGCCTTTGAACAGAAAAACAGGATTAATATACAGAGAACCGATCCAAGGATAATTGCTGTTGAGAATGGAGAGCTCGCTGCAGGAGGGATCACTGTGGGGCCATCCTTCAGAAGAGCAATCTCAGGAGCCCCTCACGATACTGTCTGCCCTGATCTCTTCTAAAGAACAAGTGAGTTTTGTACGATGAGTGGTGGGCCTTGCTTCATGAGTCTCTGCCTGTTCATATGAGTGGACCGATCACGTGTGTGGTCAGTGTTGGCGCTGAAAGAAGCATTTGCACAATAGCTCAGTGGAAATCGCAGCACCACTCTGTATAAGTTCGTTTTTCTAGTAATCTCTATGAACCTGGGGCTCGAACGCATGACCCCAGGATCCAGAGTCACATGCTCTTCCAACTGAGCCAGCCAGGTGCCCCTCAGTGCTATTTAATCTAGGTTATAATTGCCAACCAGGAAGTCAAAATTAACAGTTTATTGGGAAATTGCCAGGTGATTTCACATTGAGATTCCTTGATAATGAAGTAATTGTGGGCCTACTGTGTGCATCTTTCTTTTTGAATGTGTCTGAAAGGCATAGGCAGATCACGGGATAATGTGTGATTTGAGCCACACAGGGTGTTTGACCTCCTATCCACACGGTTTCCCCCGTTGCCGTCAGTATCCTATTGACAGTTCTGTCCTACGGATTACTAAGCATGGGCCTATTGAAACATACTCTCTGTGATATTCTAGGAATCTGTGACCTTCAAAGATGTAGCCATAGACTTAACCCAGGAGGAGTGGACCCTGATGGACAGGTCCCAGAGGAAGATGTACATTGATGTGATGCTGGAGAACATCACTCATCTGGTCTCCGTGGGTGAGTCAGCCACCATCTGTCCGTTCATTCAGTCATTCGTTCATTCATTCATCTTTTTATTTATGAACCGTGTAGGCAGCAGCTTCCACAGATTCTAACAGCTCTCTGCCCTAACTCATATTCTTTTGTAGCCCTTCTCTTCTGACTAGATGAAATTTGTAAATTTCTTTACTGTCATCAAGTGTGTTACATAATAATTTGAATTATGGTCGTCTTGACTACAATTGTGTGTCGTTCTGTTGCACTTTCTCCAAGACCCAGAACAATGCTGGAAATACAATGAATAGTTTTTGGATGGATAAATAAAGATCTTAACTATTTTCTGCTCTGGGCACTATGGTGAAGTTTGAGCACAGTAGAAAATCAAACATCTTGTATCACTTTCCATATAAAACTCCACAGAATATTCTGATGGAGCGTATGTTTATTGTCTTCCTTTGGAAATAATGTTAACCGCTCTGTGAGAACACTGATTTCATTCCTTCTGGATGCACATGCTGAGCCTTCTGCACGTGCTGAGCTTGGGCAGGAGCATCAGCAGCAAACAGAGGTGTTGACTGACCCGGGTGCAGTGTCAGGCTGAGAACTTCATTGATGTTTCCAGTGTTGAAGGCGTTATTCTCGGGGCTGTTGTGCAGTGCTCACACTGTTCTTCCTCAGCAGCCTGCACAGTAGAATATCATGCACTGTTCTCAGCACAGAACTGTAAATTCATGTACCCTTCTTCCATTGATCTAGGGTGTCAGTTCTTCCAATCAGATGTGATTTCCCAGTGGGAACAAGGAGGGGTGCTGTGGAAGGAAGAAAGAGGACTTGCCCAAGGCTGGAGTCCAGGTGAGCTGTGGACACAGGCGCTCAGTGCGAGAAGTCTAGTGAGTCAGTGAGCAGGATCTTGTTATTGATGTCACGCACATTTCCTTGAGTGAATGATAGCTTCAGAAGACCAAGTGGCCAGTGAGCCTGCATTCCTTAGACTTTGTTATTAACTTGTCACACATCAGTTTCTCTTCGTACATCTGTACTTATATTTGACCTCAGAGAAGCAATGTTCCTGTCCTCATAGGATGTAAAATTTCACATTGTGGTCTTGGTCATGATTTCTGCTCTTTCTCTCTCTCTTTTTTAAATGATTTCCACTCTCATATTTTTTGCAACAGCCCATCATTATTTATTTTTCTTCTTTGAGGTTTTTTCTAATATTATTCTGATTGATATTATTCTAAAGTGCTTGTCTATTCACCAGTATAATCCTCAGTTTCACATTATTTGGTCATGCAGTGGTTAGTGTTAGGAACACACATGGATCTTGTGTGTTTTTCAACACTTTAATTCCCCTACTCTACTCAAGATATTTCTTAGATTTACTTCTTATTATCTTCAATTATTTCAGGCTTGGAAAACAGCCATAAAAAGGAAGAAACAATATCTATGCAAGATATCTTCAAGGAGGACCCATCTAACTACAACACAATAGTAAGTTTCATGAGGACAAACCTTGCCTGTCCGTGTTGGAGGCCTGGGAGTCGGATAAGTTAACAAGGCATAAAAATCACATATTGCCACAGAATGTGGTCAAAAAATTAATTTGGGGAAGAAATTAGCCTGGATTTAAGCTTTAACAACTCTGATAAAAGGATAATTGTATAACCGTGGTTTATTTGCACGAAACATAATGACATCTTCAAAAGCACTCAGTCCTCCAGTAAAGATGCTACCAAGGTGTTCTATAACAAAAGATTCATGGCAGCCAAACTCTCTGCTTCGAAGGGGAAAAAACACTCCATTGATATTATAAAAATCTAATAGAAACC
>NW_023270320.1:41404551-41409553 GCF_011800145.1 Mirounga leonina
TCTTGGCGTCCAGACCAGAAGGGCCCGTTCTGACCTGGAAGCCAGCTAATGTCCACTAACCAGGCTCCCGAGGTCACTCATGCAGCAGGAGTCTCATACACATCGTCGTTTAGCCTGCCTGCTTTCGTGCAGGTCGGGGTGGAAGGTTCTGCGGGACAAATCACAGAAACCTCCACCCATACCGTACATTTGGTCCTTGAGTTGTTCTGCATAATACGGTACCGTGTGTACCTGCAAGGCACTTTTGATACATCCACAAGTCCAACAACATATAAATAGTACAGTGAATGTTAGGAGTACAGCATCCTGTAGAAACCCTCCTCAACGGGGTAACCAGTCCAATAAACTAGGGGAAGTATTGATTGGATTAATTAACGGTTGATAATGGAAAATTAGCACTGTCACAAGCATAGATTCTCGTTTTAAACTGACATCATTGGGAATTTGCTTTCTCAATTTTACATGTGTATGTTCACCGTCATCGGACAAGGTGATAGCTGTTAATCCCAGAGTGAAATTACAGTGCTCTCGACGAGTTTGGTCAGTGAGGTCAAGAAGATGTCCAACGTGTTTTTGGGAGTAAATCCTGTGTCCATCACGGCACCAGCACGTAGGTCCTATATGTAGAGAGCGGTGGGCCCAACATGGCAGGATCAGCGGTTGTCCTACTTTGGTGGAGATAGCCTTGGCTTGAGTCCAGGCGATGGGACAGCATAGAACCCAAACATGATAGAATGTTTTATCATCGGAGTACATGAGTATCATTGTAGCAACCCCTCCTTGAGCAGTTACTTCAGCAGAAGGGGGAATGTTGTCGGATGGCTTTGGAAGGTAAGTTAGCATCTGAATTAATATTCCAGCATATTAATATTGGCTAGAAGGGTTTTGTCATACACCTTATTTGTGAATTAGGGATCTTCATCTGCCCTAATGGAATCTGATTTTGACCAATAGGTCTATCAGTCAGGATTTTTAAAGCCTCTGTTAAGTATAAGTTTCATTTTGATAAAGAGCCATCCCATACTTTTTTTAATTGTTGTTTAAAAAAAATCTGTTTATCTGTGTCATCAATTTAGCTGCCTGGGGGTAATAGGGAATATGACAGATCCATTCAATATTATAGGAGGAGGCAAAAGCTTTTACTAACTTACCTGTCAAGTGGGAGCTCTTATCATTCTGGGTCTGAGTAGGTACATCATCATAGAATAGTCTCTAAGGTTTTGATAGTTTTCTTTTGGGTGGTGTGGGCAAATGGGCCAACTATTAAATACCCAGAGAAAGTGTCCACTGCCACACAAATCTGACAGCCTTGGAAGTAGGGTAATGGCCCCACATAACGTATTTGCCAAATTTGGGCAGGAGGTCTTTGCTGCTGATTCTGCCCCTTGTACTGTGGTGGGATTTCTTGCTTTTGCCAAATCTGACAAGTTGGACATTTTAATACATTTTCTTTCATGCCATCCCGAGTGATGGGTATCCCACAGTTCTGGGCCCACCTGTGAGTAGCCTACCTTCCCAAGTGTCCGCTTTTCGCCAGTCCGGTGTCAGTCACAGGCTTACCTGTGTTTGCCGTGATTGAACTAGTGAGTTAGGTACTTTGTTGAAGGTCTGCTCTGTGGAGGTAAGTACACTGTGAGCATCTACATGGAAAACAGTAATTTTAGTATTTGGGGCCCATTGCCAAATGTCTTCCCATAGGCGTCTTCAATAAAAACTAAGTAGTAACTGGTTGTGAACTGTCACACCAGAATTCTTTGGATGGCAAATTTATGAATCAGTTAAGCACAAAGCATGTTTATCAAAAGACTCAAATATCCTTAGTTTCTCTGCAGTAAGAAGTCAGAAGTGCAAACCTGTTTCAGTAATCAAGTGCTTTAGCACTTCATCCTATTTGGAAAAGACCTAAACATCCAACGAATTCAATCCCAATTCATCATCCAAGCAAAACTTTAAAGTTCCAGGTTACCAAAGACTTTGAAAGCTATCTTAACAGTTACCCATGAAAACTTGGTGACACTAAATTAACCATTATTTTAAGTCATCCTTTTTTTTATTATGTTAATCACCATACATCATTAGTTTTTGATGTAGTGTTCCATGATTCATTATGTATAATACCCAGTGCTCCATTCAGTATGTGCCCTCTTTAATACGCATCACCAGGCTAACCCATCCCCCCACCCCCTCCTCTCTAGAACCCTCAGTTTGTTTCTCAGAGTTCAGTCTCTCATGGTTCGTCTCCCCCTCCGATTCCCCCCCTTCATTTTTCCTTTCCTGCTATCTTCTTTTTTTTAAGTCATCTTTTTGATAACAAATTGCAACCAAGATAGCATGGGCTTATTTGACCTTTATTAAAACTTTAGGAATTGCAGGGGCGCCTGGGTGGCTCAGTTGTTAATCATCTTCCTTCGGCTCAGGTCATGATCCCAGGGTCCTGGGATTGGGCTCCCTGCTTGGCGGGAAGCCTGCTTCATCCTTTCCCCCTGCTTGTGTTCCCTCTCTCGCTCTCTGTCAAAAAATAAATAAAATCTTAAAAAAAACCCAAAAACTTTAGGAATTGCATATAATCTCTAGAATAATTATAGCATTTACCCAAACAACATATCCATCATTTGTTTGACAGTGCTTTCCAAGTAACTTAACACACCGAATAAAAAGGCCTCGGTCAAAAAGATGTCATTTGCAATTGAAATCTTGGGAAGTTTGTTAAAACCCTAGAAAGTTTTAAAGCACATGCCTAAATTGAATTACAGATTCTTAAAGACCTGATAAAGACAAAGCCTAGAAACTGGTTTTTCTGAGCAGACAAAAAGAAAACAACCGTTTACATCTTCTTAGCAAGTGCAGACCAATAATTTGAGAAACTTGTCTTTTGAACAGAGAGAAAAGCAGAATTTTAATCTTATACCATGTACTTTTAAAATCCATTCATTTCAATCTTAGTTAGTCTGTCCTTATCATACTTAAAATTCCAAAGATCTCCCTTCACAAACCTACAACTTTACTTTGCATTCAGATTTTATCCTAAGCCATTTCTCTCCAAACAACCAGTCTCATCCAGGACAAAATTACCTTCTTTTACCTTCAAAAAAATACATTCCTGTTCCTTATATCTTTTTTACATATCTCCTACTTCCATACGTACAGAGTTGCTTCCATTATTTCCGTCTGTCTTAGGGTAAGAGGTCTTTGAAACTGCCATAGATGTAGCAGTGTATTCAGAATCCACCTTTTTTAAAAACTTCATGTAGCACAGTATCTTGGACTTGTCACATCTCTTCTCTGGCGGGGTGATGCTTCTGCTGCCCTAGGTGGCTCCGTCTGAGAGATGTTTTCTGTACCCCCGTCGTCATCATCCCAGATGTCGCCATCCCACTCACGCCCAGCAGAACCCATAGCTACGTGCACTTTCTTAGTGTCCATCTTCCCTCTCTTTTATTTCTACCTGGCCAACCGTATGGCCATTTTTTCTGCCCCATACTGATAGGTGTGGACTTGGTAAGTCTGACATTGAAGCATAGCCATTCTAGATTGTAAATCCGCTACTTCCTTTTCTAATTTTAGTTTTTCCTCCTGGCACTTACCACGATGTGGTCATTTGTCTATAGGCTGTTAACAAACACCATCCCCAACGAGCTAGGAATGACACAATCATCTATCCCAGTTAAGAGTCCGCAGAGCGTCTGTGAGCAGTGGTGGCTTGGCTGACTTTATTTTACCTTCCCATTGTTCACACAGACTGACCTGCCTAGACCGTTGTTTTGCCAGTGAGCAAAACTGCGGATCTTCCCACTCAGGAATATCAGCATCAGGGTGGGGGTTTCCTCTTCGAAACAGAAAAGGCATGTCGTGAATCCGGCCAACTACACCAGTTACGTTCTACATAAAAGATTGACGGCAGCCATACTCTCTGTTTCAAAGGGGAAAAAACACTCGATTGATATAAAAATCTAACAGAAACCGAAAGAAGGAAAGGGAAGTCTGTGCATAGATGAGGGCAGGAGTAAGCAGTAAGGGAGAACAAGAAAGGTACATCAACTCTTACAGCTCTTGGCATCTGGACCAGAAGGGCCCGTTCTGACCTGGAAGCCAGCTAATGTCCACTAACCAGGCTCCCGAGGTCACTCATGGAGCAGGAGTCTCGCACACATCGTTGTTTAGCCTGCCTGCGTTCGTGCAGGTCGGGGTGGAAGGTTCTGCGGGACAAATCACAGAAACCTCCATCCATATAATATGCAAAGGTAAAAATGTTTGTGCGTGCAGGAGATGAATACCCCATGTGCACATAAGTAACCTGGGGAAGGTTTTAATTGGAGATTATCACTGAGTGGTCAGCCTAGAATTTATATATAGAGAACTGAATGGATAAATGTTTCTGAGAAGTTCCTGTAACAATCTCATTTCTTTCCCAACAGCAGAAATATCACTCAGGAGAAGACCCCTTTGAACATATTGGGTATGATGAAGTTTTCACTCAGACCTACACATTGACTCAACATGTCTTAACTCACACTGGACAGAGACCCTATAAATGGAGTGAATGTGGGAAACATTTCAGTCATAGAAGCGACCTTTATAGACACCAGAAAACTTACATGGAAGCAAAACCTTATAAATGTAATCAATGTGAGAAATGCTTCCATAATAGAAGGAAGCTTTGCATACACCAGAGAATTCACACGGGAGAGAAACCCTATAAATGTGATGAATGTGGAAAAAACTTCAGTCGAAATTCCCACCTTCGTTCCCATAAAATAACTCACACAGGAGAGAATCCGTTTGTTTGTAATCAGTGTGGGAGTCACTTCAGGTATTTTTCATCTTTAACTAGACATAAGCATATTCATTCTGGACAGAAGCCTTATGAATGTCATCTGTGTGGGAAAGCCTTTGTTCAAAGTTCTTACCTTAAACAACATGAGAGAACACACACTGGAGAGAAACCATATAAATGTCTTCTATGTGGAAAAGCCTTTGTTACAAGCTCTAATCTTAGAGAACA
>NW_023270320.1:41409563-41423288 GCF_011800145.1 Mirounga leonina
TGAGAGAACTCATACTGGAGAGAACCCATATAAATGTCCTCTATGTGGAAAAGCCTTTGTTACGAGCTCTTGCCTTTGAAGACATGAGAGAACTCACTTTAAATGTAGTGAAAGAACATGGAAGAGCCTTCAGCCACAGCTCTAATCTATAATCCGAGAATTCATAAGTGGGGGAAATTTATGGCCATATTCATTATGGAAATGCCTTCATTTTAAATTTATCCTTACACAACATGAGTGAACTCCATTTGGAGGAACCCTATATTTATCATCGAGGAGGAAGAGACATTAGCTGATCTCCGGTTGTAGGGTGCACAAGAAAATTCAGTATGAATGATAATCTAATCTCCCTGGAAGGGAAATTACACAGGAGAATCTTAAAAAAGGAGGTCACTCTAGGAGAGTAACAAAAATTGATGCTGGGGAGCTTATTCATTGTAATATGCATGGAAAAAACATTTACTAGTAGAAAAACTATTGTAGGCATGTGAAGTTTCACACTCTGTAGAATAGTGAATGAATGGAAGTCTTCAGTGATTTTTAATTCCTTAGTCAACATGCAGTTTCTCACATTGTATATATGCCATTGCTAAAATCAGATGAAAGGTTAGAGTTTGCATTAGAAATCCCTGACTAGGAAAAACATCTATTGAGAATGTCTAACCACACAGTTTAGACATTAATTTATATTTTTGCCTGATGGCCTATTATAAAAATGTAAGAAACATATGTAGGATTGTGACATCATCTGGGAATTCTGAATGCAGAATTTTATGACAATTATTTTCTTCCTTAATGGATTAGTATGTAGAACTGCATATGAAGCAAAATTGTTGCTAAAAAATCCATTATATTGGTTAGGTCCTATTTTTCATACAGCAATAATTATGATTGGGTTCAACTAGAAAGTAATGTTGAATATTAACTGAAAAACAACACAAGATGATGTGTCATTACTACATATTGTTAACCATGTATGTAGATTATAATGATGAATTAAAGATTAATACATAGTTTGTGACCGAATTCTGCATAAATTTTCATTTTAGAATGGCATTATTGAGACAATGAAGGGTATTACCTGACAATAAGGGGGGTCAGTTCAACAGCAGGATAGAACCTCTGTAAATATTTGTGCATCCAACATAGGAACACCTACATATAGGGATGCCTGGGTGGCTCAGTCGGTTAAGCGTCTGCCTTTGGCTCAGGTCATGGTCTCGGGGTCCTGGGATGGAGCCCCGCATCCGGCTCCCTGCTCAGTGGGGAGTCTGCTTCTCCCTCTCCCTCTGCCCCTCTCCCCCTGCTCATGATCTCTCTCTCTCTCTCTGACTCTCAAAATCTTTTAAAAAATGAACAACTACGTATATAGAACATAAACACATGTAAAGGGAGAAACAGTAATACCATAGGAGGGGAGCTTGAAGACACATTTTCATCGATGGCTAAACCATTCAGACAAAATCCATAAGAAAACATGAGCCTTCAATGACACATTAGATGAGATGGATCCCGAGCACTCCATCCACAAAGGGCACAGTGCCTCCTCAAGTGCACGCGAGAACGCTCCAGGATTGACCATGTGTCAGTACCAGAGGACAACCGTCTTCTCTTTTACCCCAGCCATGTAGTTGCCCGTCTGTTTCTCATAAAACCCCCTTGCTTTCACCCCGTACACGGGACACTTGTGGTTATTGCTGGAATCTGTGCTCCCCAAAGCGCAATTCTTCAACCCCAAATAAACTTTCTCGTCGGTCTCTTGTGGCAGCTCTTGTTTTCAGGTTGGCAGATGTTTGCCACCAGGTCCTACAGAGCGAGGCCCAGGAGGGCCGATTTCGGTAGGAAGTGACCAGGTTCAGGACCCCGTTTGCAGCCCCAGAAGAATGTGTCCCTCTGTGACTGCCTCAGAAGGTCCCAAACAGCACCAAACCTTTGAGGAGGAAGAATTACCCCTCATCCCTTCTAGGGGTTCTTGGCTTGGATACCCCACCCCAGATGGGGTCAAGGGCATGGAGGGAGAGGACCCCTGGACAGGAGCTGCAGAGCGACTGTGGGGTGAAGCGGGGCAGCGACCTGGGCAAGGGCAGGGCGGGTGGGGAGGCGGAGGGGAGATGGGAGGCTCCAGCGCTGGAGAGAGCAGATGCTCCTGTTGGGGGGGACGGGGTTGGCTCCCAGCAAAACCAGTTCAGAGGACATGAGGGCCAGAGGAGGGGAGCCAAGGCAGGCGAAGGAAGGAATCAACCAGGCAAAACGCATTCCCAGGAGACCGCAAACAGCATTCTAAGAAAAGAGGGCAAAGTAACCAGATGGACCTCCTTGGGGTGGAGGGGAGTGGGGCATGGGGCGGCGTGAGCAGGGGGCAGATGAAGCCCTCAGACGAAGGGCAGAGGCTGCTGGTTGGTACGCGAAGCGGCCAGCAAGTACATTGGGGTCCACTACAGGAAAGTCAAACCTACGGCAACGAGACCCAGGATCTCCCGTTTCTGAGCTGGGTTGTAGGTCCTTGCACCTGGGAGAGAACAACGTGGCCCGTCACTGTAGGAGCTCACGCGACTTCCATCACAGTCGTCCCCAGGTTTTGTATTTTTATGCCTTTGTAAATCTCATGTTTTAACTTACATTTATTCATCGCTCACAGATAAGTATAATTGACTTATATGACCTTGAATTCTCTGAACTTGGTAAGTTTAATAACTTTCTCTGCACTTTTTTTTGTTTAGTGGGATTTTCTGCATACACAGTCACTTCATGTACTGTCTTCTTTCCCAGTTTTTCTGTTCTCCTGTTGTAGCGTTATTGCCGAGCGTAACTCCTGCCCGCATGTCAGATGTAGAGCGAGCCGACCGTTTCAAGTGGCAGTAAGGGTATGGGGGTGGGGGGAGCAGACGGTCCTGTTGTGGCCGATTGTATCGGAAAACAGTCCTTCTGTACGACCTATGGTGGAAGTGAAAGTTTTCTCATGCGCTTTTTTTTTTTTTTTTTAGGATTTTATTTATTTGAGAGAGAGCACGAGCAGGGGGAGCCGCAGGCAGAGGCAGAGGGAGAAGGAGACTCCCCGCTAAGCAGGGAGCCGGACGCGGGGCTCGATCCCAGGACCCTGAGATCATGACCTGAGTTGAAGGCAGACGCTTCACTGACTGAGCCACCCGGGCGCCCCCTCTCGTGCACTTTCTAAATGGCGATTTGCTAACACTCGTGTCCTCAGTGAGGAGTTGGTCAGGTCTCTCCGGCTGGCAGTGAAGATGGGTCTTGTAAATTATTTAGAGAGAGCGCGTGAGCAGGGGTGGGGCAGGGAACGGCACACGCAGAGCGTGGAGCCTGACGCAGGGCTCGAGCCCACAACCCTGAGACCGTGACCCGAGCCCAAACCAGGAGTAGGCCGCCCAGGCCCCCTACTTGTTGGATGTGATTGGTGCACGGGTTTTGCTGGGTGTGCTCTGCCGGCAGTGAATGGGGAACGGTGGCGCCACGGGGCCTCAGCCTGGCGCGGTGACCGCAGAGGGCAAGGCACTCTCCCGGGGGGGGGGGGGGCACCAAGGTGACGTGTCCCCCATATCAGACCACACAAGGATGTCTGTGTTTGTCCCTCACAGGTTGGGTGACTAACCCACAGGGCACCTGTTGCTGACTCCTTGGAGGCAAACTTTGCAGATCGTAGCCCCAAACTTACAGGATTTCCACTACACATTTCAATAACTCCGCCCCTAGTCTTCCCTTCTCCAGAGCCCCTGCAAGTCCCACAGGCCTGACCCCACAATTCTGGTTTCACTTCTCCCAGGCTCCCCAGTGGGCGTGCTCTTTGGGTCTTTACTGCACTGCTGAGCTGGCGCTTTCTACCTCGTGTGCCCTCTAAGATATCACACACCCTGATCCCACAAGCCCTGACACGTGGATGTGCACGGAGGAGATCTGAGAACACGTGTCTGTGTTCTACTTTGTTTTGTTGTCCTACCTAAACAAAAAAAAGTGCAGAGAAAGTTATTGCACCCCCACCCTGACCACACTCAACAGACGAGTAGTAGCCAACACCCTCAGTCGGAAAAACCAGGGAAACGACGGTGCAGATCCGAGGGCCATGTACTCTCTGGCCATCCTTATATGCAGGGAATCTGGCTGTGCATGTGTCTTGATCATGAGGCGTATCACACTCGGACGTCGACACGGAAACCCAGGGCTTGGCGGGGAGAGGCTCGAGGCCCAGGCACAGATCCGTGCTGCCTCAGTCCTGGCAGAGAGTGTAAGACACTGGTGGAGCCCAAGGGTCTGCATCCGAGGTGTTTGCTACAAACATACCAGCAAAAAGATTAATGGGAAAAATGCAGAAAGGGGCGCCTGGGTGGCTCAGTCGGTTAACATCTGCCTTTGGCTCAGGTCATGATCTCTGGGTCCTGGGATCGAATCCCGCCTTGGGCTCCCTGCTCAGTGGGAAGCCTTCACCCTCTCCCTCTGCTTCTCCCCCTGCTTGTGTTCCCTCTCTCTGTCAAATAAATCAATAAAATCTTTAAAAAAAAAATGCAGAAAATGTAACCAGGGTCCTATAAGAATGCATTAAGGATTCAGTATGAATCCAGATGGTCAATTAGGAGGATTTGTCCTCAGAACAGTCCTATTGCTCTTAAAATGTGGGTGTGTTTTGTACATAAAAATATTAAAGCATTCTTTGCTTGAAAATATATGAAGTAAAAGAATGTCAGTTTCTGCCATCGGTAAGTAGATTTTATTGGTCCAACCCATAAAAAGCAGTAGCAAAACCTGGTTAAAATATACAAATCTTTGACGACATTGTTATGTAGATGTTTAAACAGGAGTTTCTGGGGTACCAGAGGAAGAGGACTGCCTCATGCACACTGGTGTTTCTATGGGGGCAACTGAAAATCATCAGGGAGTGAGAATGAAGTCCCAGGAGAAAAGTGGAGCCTTTCTGGGCTTAGTAGAAATAAGGTAGAATTTTGTGCAAGCAAAATACTGGGGCTTCTGCTTCCCGGTATGACATGGTGAGTAGAGGTGGGATGGCAGTAGGAAATACTCGCTTAAAGGGTGTATTTGTGAAAGTTTATAGAGAGCTGGGGGGCCAAAAAAGATTCCCTGAACTAAGATGCTGCACAGGTAAAAGTCCTCACTGGGGGCGGTGAGATCACCAGGCGTTTCCACACCTGAAGAACTTGCTTAGTGTGGACACTGGCAGTCTTAGGGAGAAAGACATCACGAGTGGGTAAAAACAAGCTGATGGGGGCGCCTGGGTGGCTCAGTCGGTTAAGCGACTGCCTTCGGCTCAGTCATGATCCTGGAGTCCCTGGATCGAGTCCCACATCGGGCTCCCTGCTCTGCAGGGAGTCTGCTTCGTCCTCTGACCCTATCCCCTCTCATGTGTTCTCTCTCTCTCAAATAAATAAATAAAATCTTGAAAAAAAAAAAAAAAACAAGCTGATGGGCACAGTCCCTCAAAACAGGGCTGCAGGCTAGGAGGTGGGGATGGCAAGAAAGGTGCTATAATACCATCCCACGGTTTTGGGGGGATTGCTTCCAGCTGCAGGAAGGCATCTGCAGTGGCTATTTTTTTTTTTATAAGGATTTTATTTATTAAAGAGAGAGCACAAGTTGGGGGAGGAACGGAGGCAGAGGGAGAAGCAGGCTCCCTGCTGGGCAAGGAGCCCAATGCAGGACTTGATCCCAGGACCCTGAGATCATGACCTGAGCTGAAGGCGGATGCTTCACCGACTGAGCCACCCAGACGCCCCTTATTACTTTTAAAGTTTTGATGGCAATACTTTCCTTTTAAAGGAAGATAACTGTCCTTTTAAAGGAAGATAACTGATGCACCATCAGCATTTACTTGATCTGTTAATAAAGAATTTCTGATGATTTTTCGTAAAGTAGCTTCTCCAGCATGAATTATCTTATTTTCATAGAAGATTTTATCCTTCTGATGATTTCTTTTTCACTTATTTCCTGTTTTAGCAGTTACCCTACACTAAATTTTCTTGTGCACACCAAGGCGATGTTTAGCCCAACGAGCATGCATATTGAGTGCATACATAGTTTTTGTTCTGTGGCATTTACTTATTTGTTTGATTAAAACACATTTCTGTAGAGTTCTTCCAATATAGTTTTTGCATCTATGAACATGAGCACATCATTTTCTCATTTCTGTTAATATGGTTGTTTTAATGGATATCCTAAATCTGAATCACACTTGCATCCTGACATAAAGGTCCCTTGATCATGGCACAATATTTTACTAGGTTGATGCAATGTTTACTTGTATTTTGTGTAATATTTTAACATTTCTTTGCATATGTCCTATTTGTCTGACATGTATTATATGGGCCAGTTTATGGAAGGATCTATTATCAACCTTTATAAAAACCACTGGGAAAGCTCAACTAAAGCAATACTCTGAAATAGTTGAATTGCTTTTTCAATTAGTTCCGTTAGCAGAGGTTCCCTCTTGGACTATATGAACTTAGTGCTGTGTGTGTGTTCCCTTCTGTTAATTTCTCCATTTCTTTGACATAGAACACAAATTCATCCTGTTACTGTTCTGGAATGAGAGCAGTATATCCAAAATGAATCTTTTTTTTTTTATTAAAAAGATTTTATTTAATTGAGAGAGAGCATAAGCAGGGGGAGCGGCAGAGAGAGAGGGAGAAGCAGACTCCCCGCTGAGCAGGGAGCCCGATGTGGGGCTCCATCCCAGGACCCCGGGACCATGACCTGAGCTGAAGGCAGATGCTTAATGACTGAGCCACCCAGGCGCCCCTGACATTAAGTTCTTGTGTACATTCTCAACTGTTGACACATTCTCCTAATGTTCTTCGTGGGATCCCATTTCTCTGTTCATCATTAAATGATGGTGCCACTTGGGAATTTGATGCTTAACAGATAATTGGATTTCATCATAAGAAACCTCAGGGAAGGACAGCATTTCCTGAAACACACATGCTTCTCTTCATCTGAGTCTTGTGATGAGGTCCTCCCCAGACGCTTCTGCTGAGATCCCCATGTAGGGAGAGAAGAAGGGGAAACCTGGAAGACATTTTTCCAGCTCTGACACAGTGCTCAGATCCTCCTGCCTCCGTGCTTCTCACTCTCCCACCAGCCCAAGGGTCTATGAAAATGCCATAACCTTTTGTTTGGGGTTTCCTCAACAGCAAGACCAGCCCCACATTCGTGTGCACTGCTCTGTGATCTGTACAATGTCCCATCCAACAGGGGGACAACTTCTATGGCCGGGGCTCTTGCTTGTGCCACCACAGCAAGTGATTATAGCGTTCACGCTCTCATTTTTGACTGGATGGTTTGTCTGCTGCTTTGACACTTGGCAACTCAGCTGCCTCCCCCGGGTCGGCTGAGCTCCTGCCATGGGCTGTGTGGGCATAGAGGGAAACGGTGCTGTGAGCTCGTGATGTGCCTGTAGAACGGGACGATTTACCCTGAGGATGCAAGCACAAGGGATGTAGATTTTGGAGACCTGGCAAGAACCCCTGGCAGAGGGACTAGAAACACGCGATGACAGACACGGGTCATGGGCACAGGGGTTGGACAGCGGAAGACGTGGTGTGGTGACCCTGGAGAGCAGACATGGCTGGCGGGCACAGGGTTGAGAAGACAAGAGGGAAGACATGGGACCCAACTAGAACAGTGCTTAGGAGCAAATTTATGGACTTACATGGGCACGTGCGAATAGAAGAAAGACTGAAATCAGTCACCTCCATGTCCTTCTTAGGAAGTGAAAAAGGACACAAATGCTGGAAGCAGAAGGAAGAAAATAAAGACAAGAGTGTAAGATAATGACACAGAAAAAGACAATATAAACATCAACCAGGGTAAACATTGTTACTGATAATAATACCAGTAGTAAACATGCTGAGGAAACGGAGAGTAGACCGAAGTGGTGATGTTGGGGGTGGAGATACTCTCTGTGGAGACTGTAGACGGATCAGACGCCGACGGGGGGTTCGGGACACACGTGGGACACCTTCTGCCCATAACCTCCCGTGGCCCACTGCCTCTTCCAGGCCCCAAGCCCACGGCCCCCACGTAACCGTGCTGTGAGAAGGTACATCCTTGCCAGGTTCCAGATCTCAGAGGGAAAGCATTCTTTTTTCCTTTTTTTCTTTTCACCATTAAGTGTCCTGTTAGCTCAAGTTTTTTTTTTTTTTCTTTTCTTTTTTTTGGTAGATGCACTTTTCAGATTAAAGCAATTCCCTTCCCTTCCGGCTATATTCGGAGTTTGCACGATGACTGGACATTGAAATGTGCCCTATGCTTTCCCTGATCTCTTGAGAGAGTCATACTGATTTTCACTGTTGTGTTAATATGGTGAATTACATTCATTTAAAAAGTATTGATTCAAAAAAGAAGTACTGATTCAGCCTTTCATTCCTGGGAGGATCTCTACATTGTCTTAGTGTCTTACCCTCTTTATATATTATTGAACTTTTTTGCTTGTATGTGTGTGGGTATATATGTATATGTAATATATGTATACATAATATTCATATGTTTTAACATTTTATTTTATTTTATTTTTTTAAAGATTTTATTTATTTATTTGAGACAGAATGAGAGAGAGAGAGCACACATGAGAGGGGGGAGGGTCAGAGGGAGAAGCAGACTCCCCGCCGAGCAGGGAGCCCGATGCGGGACTCGATCCAGGGACTCCAGGATCATGACCTGAGCCGAAGGCAGTCGCTTAACCAACTGAGCCACCCAGGCGCCCCTGTTTTAACATTTTAAATAAAATTTTTGTTTTTTTCAGCTTTACTGTGGTATAATTAGCAAATTGCAGCGGGATATACTTAAATTATAGAACATGATTTGATATACATGTACATATGTATACATAGTGGTGGATTTCCACGGTCAAGTTAATTAACACATATATCACCAACTGGAAATCCACGTGTAACTTCTGACTCCCCCTCAAACTGAGCCACTAATACCTACCGTTGCCTGGAAGACTTACCGAGATAACGCGATATTTGTACATTATATGTGTTATACACTGTATTTTTACAATGAGGTAAGCCAGAGAAAAGACATTACTGATATTAAGAAAACAGAAGGAAAATACATTTACAGTGTGTTACGGTGTTGAAAACAAGGCATGTGTAAGTGTCCGGTGCAATTCAACTGTGTGTACATACACATGTACATCATACATACACACATACGTGTGTATGCACATACATAACACTACATACGTGTGTGTGTGGTGTCTTCTACCACAGCCTCCAATCAGGCCCATGCTTGTCGACACAACGAAGCGGACATGGACCCTGGACCCTCTCACAAGTCAGCTGCCGGGAAAGAAACCTACTGTGAGATCCATGTGCCCTGGAGGGGCTCCCGTTAAAAGGCCTGAAGTGAGCGTCACCCCACCACGGGCAGAAGATCGGACCGGACGTGGCTGTCAGGATACGCCAGGACCCTGCCCTCATCGTCACCTTGACAGACAGGCCTGAGGTTTGCCCCTAAAACACATGGCCTGAGCCTCGTCCTAATCACGTGTCATAATACGAACTCAAACCTGGGCCAGGACTCCAAGCTCAGCCTCCAGGCATTGGGCCAGAGACCTGACCAGATGCCCCAAATAAACGAAGACCTGGTCCCTTCCAGATCACGCAGGAGCGCTCTCAGAGACCTGACCGGAGGCCGGAGGCTGTGCAGACTGCAGGTTTGTCCATCGCAACTGGCCTCGGACCAAAAGCAACCGCCACGTGGCAGGAAGCTGCGCGCTGGGGCGCAGAGCGCTGACCCGCCTGAGTGCCCTGTGGACCCGCACTGGGCCTCATCGTCACCGGGCGGCCACGTTCTCGGCCGTCCCTCCGAAGGGTCCTCCCCACGTCGGACAGTGCGCAGCGGGGCTCCAGACCACGGCAGCTCTCGCGCCGCCCCCGGTGCGCTCGGCCCAGGCCGGAGCCCTCCGCTTCCCAGACTGTCCCGATGTCCCCTTGAGCGTCCTCAGAACCCCTCCGAGGAGGACGGCCGGAGCGGGACGCCGCGCAGGAGGTGAGCTCAGCCTCCAGGCTCACGGGGCGTGGGCGGGACTGTCGCATCCGCAGGGGCGAAGAGCGAGGAGGCCGCCGTTCCGGCTCTGCAGAGCTTCCCAGCTCCCGCTTGTGTGCCGGCGGTGGGACCCCAGGCCGCGCTCGGGGGACACGCGGCAGACGCCGCCTAGGTGCGTAAACTTAACTGTTCTGACTGGAACTTACTGAACTGTTAACGGCTTTTACTGAAAATGAGTCGGGTTGTGTGAGGAGGTTTTAAACTGTACTGTAAATAGAATGCCATGAAATTAACCTGCTTTGGGTCTGTGAATGATTACATTTTGATAAAATCTGGGAAGAGGACCCAGCCTATGTGGTGTGCATCTTTTAAGCAGTGACCTGTCCAGAGACAAGCGTTTTTGGCTCTGTTGAAGTGTTTCAGTGGGAACCATTTTGGGCAATAGACTGTTGTCTTGTATGTTTCGGTTATTAAACATCATTATAAATGTCTTTATTTTTAAAAAAATATTTGATTCATTTATTTGAGAGAGAGAGCTTGCACACAAGTAGGGGGAGTGGGAGAGGGAGAAGCAGACTCCTCACTGAGCAAGGAGCCCAATGCGGGGCTCCATCCCAGGACCCCGGGATCATGACCTGAGCTGAAGGGAGACTCTTCACTGAATGAGCCACCCAGGCGCCCCTGTAAATAAGTATTTCAAAAATTAGTTCAGGATCTGCCTGGGTGACTCAGTCAGTGAAGTGTCTGCCTTTGGCTCAGGTCATGATTTCAGGGTCCTGGGATCGAGCCCCAGGGGCTCCATGCTCAATGGGGAGTCTGCTTCTCTCTCTGCCCCTCCCCCCGCTTGTGCACTCTCTCTCTCTTTCTCTCTTTGTTAAATAAATCTTTAAAATAAATAAGAGGCACTTGGGTGGCTTAGATGGTTAAGTGTCTGCCTTTGGCTCAGGTCATGGTCCTAGGGTCCTGGGATGGAGCCCTGCCTCAGGCTCCCTGCTCCGTGGGAGGCCTGCTTTTCCCTCTCCCGCTCCCCCTGCTCGTGCTCTCTCTCTGTCAAATAAACAAATAAAATCTTAAAAAAAAAAAGTATTAATAAAATTCTCCCAAATAAAATATTTAAAATAAATACATACAATTATTTCAATATTAATAAAATTCTCCCAGATATGATATACAGGTATATTAACTTTTCAGCATTGAAGATCATTTTATAAATTAGTTTTATTCATCAAAGTTTATTTATCTGGGAATAAAAAGAAGTTTGGTAGAACCCCATGAAATCTTAGGCACAATTCAGCCCAGTGCATCAAGGTATGCATATAAACAATGTTCCTTAGTGGATCTTATGTATATTAAATTGTGGAAAGCACTGCATACAGACTGATTCTGTTTTTCTCACAGTGGAAATGGTTTTTTTTTGCTAACAGGTGTTGAGTTTTTTTTAAAACGTTTTATTTATTAATTTATTTTTAAGATTTTATTTATTTATTTGACACAGAGAGACAGCGAGAGAGGGAACACAAGCAGGGGGAGTGGGAGAGGGAGAAGCAGGCTTCCCGCCGAGCAGGGAGCCCGATGCGGGGCTCGATCCCAGGACCCTGGGATCATGACCTGAGCCGAAGGCAGACGCTTAACGACTGAGCCACCCAGGCGCCCCGAAATTTCACTTTTCAAGTCACTGCTGGTGCAGATGTTGGTCCCCCAGACACCCCCTCAAGTAGCACGAAGCTTAAGGAGAGAGCACAGCACACACGGTCCCTTACGCTCAACCATCATTTCTCAGCTCACAGATGTGGTTCCAGTGACAGGCCCGTTAGTCCTCCTGCCCTTGTCTTTTTTGCTGACCCTGATTAAATCGAGGGAAGTCAGTAGTGTCTGAGCAAGGCAGTATTTGAGAACCCCCGTGCATTCATTCATTAGAACAAACATGACCGAGCATCTACCATGTGCTCTCAGGCTCGCTGGGATACGCTGTGGGCAAGGCAACGCGCTGGGGTCCTCGGCACGCCGTCGTTTAACCCGCTACATGCCCCGGCAGCTCGTGGTCCCCCCTGGACGGACACGGTGGGGCCATCTGGGTTCGGTGGTGACTCCGTTGCCCAGTGCGTGGAGGTGTGTCTTTGGAAAGGGCTGGAGATTCCGCCTGAGGCCAGGCCTCCGAAGGCTGTGCGTCAGTCTGGGCGTGAGGGTCTCATTCGCCGATGGGTTTCGGTCACACACTCGTTGCGTTTGTGCTCACCGTGCCCCACTCTCCACTTCTGGACTGTTTCCTCCACTGCCAACTGGGCACCGGGAAGCAGCATATACACTTAGTGCCTCTACCCCCTCATGTGCTCCTGTCCTCAGGAGGGGGATGGGAGCCCGAAGATACTAGAATTTATAAATCGGGCGCCTGGGTGGCTCAGTCGGTTGGGCGACTGCCTTCGGCTCAGGTCATGATCCCGGGGTCCTGGGATCGAGCCCCGCGTCGGGCTCCCTGCTCGGCGGGGGGTCTGCTTCGTCCTCTGACCCTCCCCCCTCTCATGTGCTCTCTCTCTCTCATTCTCTCTCTCTCAAATAAATAAATAAAATCTTAAAAAAAAAAAATGCAGAATCAGGGCGCCTGGGTGGCTCAGTTGGTTAAGCGACTCCCTTCGGCTCAGGTCCATGATCCTGGAGTCCCTGGATCGAGTCCCGCGTCGGGCTCCCTGCTCGGCGGGGAGTCTGCTTCTCCCTCTGACCCTCCTCCCTCTCATTCTCAGTCTCTCAAATAAATAAATAAAATCTTTATTAAAAATAATAAATAAAGTTTCATTGGGCGCCTGGGTGGCTCAGTTGGTTAAGCGACCGCCTTCGGCTCAGGTCACGATCCCGGGGTCCCGGGATCGAGCCCCGCGTCGGGCTCCCTGCTCGGCGGGGGGTCTGCTTCTCCCTCTCCCGCTCCCCTCTCTTGTGCGCTCTCTCTCTCTCAAATAAATAAAATCTTAAAAAAAAAGAATTTATAAATCACCTCTACAAGTTCTGAGCAGAACGAAGCAAACGGAAAGGAGAAAGGACTGCGCGGGCACGTCTGTGTTTCTACCTCTGCGCGGACCCGGACCAGAAACAGTCCGGCCCCGCATTCTCCCCGCCCTGGCCCAGGGCGGGCCGCGCTCCCGGGAACACGGAGGAAAAGCTTTCTGTGACCCAAGCCCCTTCCAAGCGGTGGCAGGAAACCCCTCAGCGCTTATTACGTCGACCACTGCGTGCTCTAACGTTAAAGCAGCTGGAGGACTTGCCCGCCCGCGCGGACGCAAGCCGGACCGTCAGACTCCGCGGGCACAGGCCCAGGCCGGAAGCGCCGCGGCCCGGAGGACGGAAGTGCTGGGACCGTTCCCGCTGGCCCCGCCCTCCTCGGGGCCCCGCGACCCGCGACCCCGCGACCCGGAAGCGCTGCCCGGAAGCGCCGCTCCGCCTGCAGGTGGGAGCTTCCGTGTGGTGGGGAGCCGCGCTGCGCGGCAGGGGTGCGGCCCGGTCCTGCGGCAGAGCCCGGAGCTGGGAGGGAAGGCCGGCTGTGCCCGGGACACCGCCTGCCCTGTGCCTGCCAGGGTGTGTTTTCGTTCCGCCGGGCAACGCTCCCCCCGGAGGCCCTCAGGTGGAGGTGGGCGCGGGGGTGGGGGGACGGGACGGGGGAGGGCGTGCAGAGGGGTGACGGGCCCGTGTGTACGTGGGGGAGGGCGCAGGGGAGGGGGTGACGGG
>NW_023270320.1:41428288-41453524 GCF_011800145.1 Mirounga leonina
TCTTGGCGTCCAGACCAGAAGGGCCCGTTCTGACCTGGAAGCCAGCTGATGTCCACTAACCAGGCTCCCGAGGTCACTCATGCAGCAGGAGTCTCACGCACATCGTCGTTTAGCCTGCCTGCGTTCGTGCAGGTCGGGGTGGAAGGTTCTGCGGGACAAATCACAGAAACCTCCATCCATATGATACAGTGTAGGAGTGTGGGAGGTGTCCCCATGTTTCAGTAGAAAGAGGACTCCCGATATGTATGGTTGTGGCACAAGAAGATGTATTGATTCCAAGCCCTGAAAGGCATAGTCTCAACACTCAGGAGTGAGTTAAGAGTGATCTTGCCTCGGAAGGAAGCTCAGACAAGAAGGAAGATGAGCAGGAGTCAGGAATGCCTCTTTCTTCGAAGAAAAATTATATTCTCTGTTGATTGTTACGTCCTCTCCCTCTGAAATGCAATTTTAGACCCTACTAATGTTCAGCTCTCAAGTACCCTACCTAACACATTTGCTCACAGTCGCTCGTGGTGTTTTCTGAACCCTCTTCCATCTCTAGACAGATTCCATCTCACCATGAACCACTGACATCAAACTTGTGAAGCATTTCCATTGAATCGTTGGAAGGACTTCATGTTCAGATAGGGTTTGGAGATGGGGTGAGTACTATGGTTTCAATGAGGTAGGGTAGCAGGGATTTCCTAGGGACCAAAGCAGGATGCCCTGCCAATTCTCTATGAATAAGGACTAATTAATGTGCAGGAATTGCTGGAAAATCTTGGAAAATAAGATTGGTAATGGAAAATTTGATCTCCCTGACTTTATAATGCATTCCAACCTTAGCAAAGTGAGCCTGTGTGGATCTGGCCTCAAAATATTAATTACTTGGAATAAAGTGGGAGAATGCAGAAACTGATCATGAAAATCAAGGTTGCATTCATTTAATCCACGTGATGGGATGGGTTTTATTCCACAGTTGCTTTTTAAAAATGAAATCAGGGGCGCCTGGGTGGCTCAGTTGGTGAAGCGTCTGCTTCAGCTCAAGTCATGATCTCACGGTCCTAGGTTCGAGTCCCACATCGGGCTCCCTGCTCCGCGGGGAGCCTGCTTCTCCCTCTGCCTGCCACTTCCCCTGCTTGTGCTCTGTCAAATAAATAAATAAAATCTTAAAAAAAAAGGAACTCAACCTAAATGTCTAACAGTAGGAGTTTTAAAAATAGCTCACAACACATACATTCCAGAGACCTTACGTTACTGGATTTGTAAAGAATCGTTCAGTGGCTGCCTCTAAGCACAGTGACTTCTCTGAGGAGCTCCGTGTGCTCCTATGCTCTGGGCAAGATGGAGTCTGAGTGCTGGTGTGAAGTATGGTGCATTCATGGTTTGATAGATTCTGGCAAGACAGACCCTGCCTAGAGTCGCAGTGATACTGTCAACCATCACCAAAATGTGGGCTTCTCACTCAGCTGCAAACAGGACTCATTATTACATTCTTTTTTTTTAAAGATTTTATTTATTTATTTGACAGAGAAAGACACAACGAGAGAGGGAACACAAACAGGGAGTGGGAGAGGGAGAAGCAGACTCCCCGCCGAGCAGGGAGCCCGATGCGGGACTCGATCCCGGGACTCCAGGATCATGACCTGAGCCGAAGGCAGTCGCTTAACCAACTGAGCCACCCAGGCGCCCTCATTATTACATTCTTTATTTTTATGTATATAAGGAAAAATAACTTTTTATTTCACTGGTTACTGAATAAATGTTATTAATACAGTTGTATTTATAGACATGTCCATGTAAATTAATTTTCCTACTTGGCTCATTTTTCACGTATTTTCCTACGTGGCTCATTTTTCATGTAATTTTACAAAATATTTTGTATTCGAGTTTTATCACACACACAGTTACACGTACACATGTGTGTGCACTTTGATCTATTTTAGTTATAATCTTTATACAGTGAAATAGAAATCTTTACTTCATGCTATCATGTTTTTAATTTTATTTTGGAAGTCTTTATTCTGTCATTATAAAATATTCTGTTCATTTTAGTCTGAGTATCATATTGTTTGATATACTTACACATGTTCTATCTTCTTGATGAACTCACCTCTGTGTCAATGTATAATGGTCCTGTTTCTTGTTATAATTTCTGAGTTAAAGTCTGTTTTGTCTGATGTAAGTATAGCTACCTCTGCTCTCTCAGGATTGCTGTTGACCTGGAATATGTTTTCCTATCCCACCACTTTGGGTCTGTATGTGTCTTTAAAGCTGAAGCAAATCTTTTGTAGGTAGGGTATATTTGGGTAATTTTTTTTTTTTAAGATTTATTTATTTATTTGAGAGTGAGAATGAGAGAGAGTACATGAGAGCGGGGAGGGTCAGAGGGAGAAGCAGGCTCCTTGCTGAGCAGGGAGCCCGATGCGGGACTCGATCCTGGGACTCCAGGATCATGACCTGAGCCGAAGGCAGTCGCTTAACCGACTGAGCCACCCAGGCGCCCTATTTGGGTAATTTTTTTAATGCAGTCACCCACTCTGCCTTTTTTTTTTTTTTTTTAAGATTTTATTTATCTGACAGAGAGAGACACAGCAAGAGAGGGAACACAAGCAGGGGGAGCGGGAGAGGGAGAAGCAGGCTTCCCGCCGAGCAGGGAGCCCGATGCGGGGCTTGATCCCAGGACCCTGGGACCATGACCTGAGCCGAAGGCAGATGCTTAACGACTGAGCCACCAACGCACCCCCACTCTGCCTTTTCATTGTAGAATTTATCCACTCATGTCTTAGATAATTATTATAGACAAGGACTCACTAATGCCATCTCATTCTTTTCTCGGTGTTCTGCAGGTCTCGTGTTGCGCTTTCTTTGTGTATTGATGATTTTCTGTAGTGGTGTGCTTTGATTCCTGTCTTTGTATCTTCTGTGTATCTACTGTTGCTTTGTGGTCATCGTAAGACTTACATAAAACATCATCTAGATATAACAGTCTAATGTAAGCTGATAAGCAACTTAACTTTACTCTCCCCCATATGTTCTACGTTTTTGATGTCACTATTTTTCACATTGTGTGTCCTTTAAAAATTATGGTGGCTATAGTTATTCTCAGTACTTTTGTCCTTTAACCTTGATGCTGGAAGTAAGTGGTTAATGTATCACCATATAATAGGATTGCAGTATTCTGAATTTGGGTATATAACTACATTATATGCTTATTTTATTATTTTTTAAAAATATTTATTTGTCCGAGAGAGAGAGAGTGCACAAGCGGGGGCATAGGGCACAAAGGAAGAGCCAATGTCCTAATTACCACATTTTTAAAAGTTAAGGCTTCTGTTCTGTCCTCCATCCCTGAGGGAGCAGCAGAGGGAGAGGGAGAAGCAGCAGGGAGCCCGGTGCGCGGGACTCGATCCCAGAACCCTGGGATGATGACCTGAGCCAAAGGCAGACGCTCAACCAACTGAGCCACCCAGGTGCCCCTTTAAATTTTTTAAAAAACAGATTTATTTATTTGTTATTTTAAAGATTTTCTTTATTTGACAGAGAGCACAAGTAGGCAGAGCGGCAGGCAGAGGGAGAGGGAGAAGCAGGCTCCCCGCGGAGCAGGGAGCCTGATGCGGGGCTCAGTCCCGGGACTCTGGGATCATGACCTGAGCCGAAGGCAGACACTTACCCGACTGAGCCACCCAGGTGCCCAAAACAGATGTATTTTTTTATTTGAAAGAGCGAGAACATGAGTGGCGGGAAGGGCAGAGGGCAGAGGGAGAGAGAATCTCCAGCAGTTTCCCTGCTGAGCTTTGAGCCCAGTGTGGGGCTAGATCTCACGACCCTGAGATCAGGACGGGAGACAAAATCAAGAGTTGGATACTTAACCGACTGAGCCACCCAGGCACCCATGTTCTTTTAAATCTTGTCAGACTTTGGTCAAAAAACAAATAAATCTTGCATTTGCTGTATCCTCTCTCATACCTTTTCTACGTATAGTCGTGCTCTGCACTTCTTGTCTCCTCTTGGGGGCTGTGGAATTTCTGATTGTAGGCCTTCTCTAGATACTGCAAAGCCAGGCCAGGTGCTGACAGCCTTCCTTTTGCTTTCCCTAGTGTGGTGCTGAATGCTCCCGTTTTGTGTTGACGCACAGTCCCACAGAGTTGGGCCGGCGTTGTCTGCATGCTCTCTAGCCTTCTGCAAGGCTCACTCTGGACGCAGTTGGGAGCGCACTCAGGGAGCTGACCGCCAGCTTGAGAGATGTGTGGGTGATGTGCACTGAGCACTGGGGGGTTCAGAGGTGTAGTGTCCCTGGCAGCTCATGGACAGGCTTCCTGATGGAGTCTGCAGTGCAGTTAGTAGGATCTGCATCTCTTCCGTTGCCCCGTTAAGACCTCCACCTGCTCTTTTCACAGGGGCTTCCCAGCCCCAGGTCATGCAGCACACCCCGGTATTGCAGGGAGTGCAGGAAGACCTGGGTTTCTTTGGCTAGAGGAGCAGGTCACTCACTTAGGTGCTCTCCCTTTCTCCCAAGGGAGAAAACATGGGTCAGGATGTGCCACTGAGATGTGCCATTTTGGGAGAATGGTGATCCAGTTAAAGTGAAACTGTTACTCTTACCCTTTTTAATGCACCTAGTCTTCGATGACTTTTTTTTTTTTAAAGACCCCATTTATTTATTTGACAGAGAGAGACAGTGAGAGAGGGAACACAAGCAGGCAGAGTGGGAGAGGGAGAAGCAGGCTCCCCGCTGAGCAGAGCGCCCGATGCGGGGCTCGATTCCAGGACCCTGGGATCATGACCTGAGCCGAAGGCAGACGCTTAATGACTGAGCCACCCAGGCGCCCCTCGATGACTTCTTTTTATTTCCTTGCTCCAACAGTGTGCTGGAACTTCTCTGCTGGGCTCCCGAATTTCCACAAAGGCCCTCTCATGCTGGATGATTGTCTAATCAGTGTTCTTTGAGAGGAAGACAGTAGAAAAGTATCCTGGCATGTTGATGAAGTCTGTTTCTTCAGAAAGTAATCTTTTTTTATAATAACAGTTGGAGCCCTTTCACAGGAAGGCAAGAAAGAGGGCATGAAGGGAAGGTTTTATGTTTGACTGCATGAAAATTTTAAGTAAAAGATCCAGGAAAACCTGAGAAGTCTGCTATAGACATGGCTCTGTGCAATTTATCAGTCATGTTGAGCTCACTGCTCAGTGAGTCAGAAGATCACGTAAAGAAAGCAAGGATGCTGCTGATAAAAGACTAACTGGTTGAACAAGGTTTTACTGGTTAATATGAAAATCTAATGTCTTTACAAACTACATATTGAAATAATGTAAAATTATTTAACAAGGACTGAAGAATATTTTCAGTATATAATACTGAAAAACACTGAGGCCCCATGACAATAAATTTTGAGGGGGAAGTAATTTAAAAAAATTTTAAAAACATGGTAATTAGGACATTGGCTCTTCCTTTGTGCCCTATGCCGCTGTTAAGGCTTCTGTTCTGTCCTCCATCCCTGATGACCCCACTGATTCTTGTCTAGATCACTCTTATTTTGCTATTATGTCTTTATGAGCCCAATGGATCCACCTGCCCCCCATCCTTTATTTAACTCTCATTCGACCTTACTTTCTCTGACTCGTTCTGTCTCCCTTGTTGTTCTCCCTCTTTGATGTGTTCTTTCCTCCATATCCCACACCTGACTAGACATCCATACGGATGTACTGAAGATACCCTCCTAGGAAGAGCCCACTTTCCAGTGACACACTGGGAATGTAAACATACCATGCCAGACACAGCACGGAAGGTGAAATTTGGAACAGGAGAGGTTGGTGCCCCCCCCCCCCCCCCGCAGCCCCAGGACCGTCCTGAGGCAGCCTGAAGGGCGGGCCTGATAAACAGCAGGGTGCAGTTCCCAGGAGAACAGAAAAGGGGTCTCAGGAGAGGACTGGGGTCTGCAGAATGCTAGGACCAGGAATGGCATGGCACCTGGGGGATGGTCTGGAGGGCCAACAGGGTTGATGGTGGTGAAAGGCAATAATCCACTTCCCTAATTGTGACTTGTCATAGCATTGGGACAGGAGACAGTGAAAAGCCCAAAGGCAGAAAGTCCAAACAGGGATAGCTTCCCATCCATTTTAACTAGAAACAAAGTGAGTTAGACCTGGTGGCGGAACGGCCAGTGTCCTGAGCCTCTCGAGGGTCTCCCTGCTGATGGTATGGACAGGTGCGTGGACTGTGCTATCTGCTGGGACTCCTGCAACCAGGTGTGAAGAATGGGTGGGGAGGGGAGGTACCAGTGAATGCAGGATTTGAGTCTCAAAGACAGGAGCACCTGGTCCACTTGGGTGGTACCTTTGCTCCAGCAAATCTGCTTCTAGCTCAACAGGAAGCTATAGGGCGGGTAGTGTTGGTCAAAGAGGGGCCTCCCCCAGGAAGGGGCAGGGGCAGTGTGGCTTGGGTGAGGTGGTGCTGGGCCTTGAGAAACACGTAGCCAGTGTGAGCAGTCCATGCCCCACCTACCCTATTCAGGTGTTTCTGCACCTGCCCCTTCCTCCACCAGTATGTATCACCTCACACTTTTGCTTTGGGGTTTTGCTTCAAAGTAGCTTTGGTCCTTTCCCCTAGTGGAGAATTTAGAATCCTTGATCCCCCAACCTACAGGCTTTCCACCACATAGCTCTATAACTCCTCACCATTCTGCCCCAACTTAACACTCTCACTCAGAGCCCCATCCCTGGTGCCCACAGCTCCCACATCTCTGGACTGTTCAGACCCTGGATTCTAGTCTTCCCTTCTCCAGAGCCCCTGCAAGTCCCACAGGCCTGACCCCACAATTCTGGTTTCACTTCTCCCAGGCTCCCCAGTGGGCGTGCTCTGTGGGTCTTTACTGCACTGCTGAGCTGGCGCTTTCTACCTCATGTGCCCTCTAAGACATCACACACCCTGATCCCACAAGCCCTGACATGTCGTGCATGTGCACGGAGATCTGAGAACACGTGCCTGTGTTCTGACAGTCACGTGTGCACCTTCCACACTGATCACATACTCTCAGACACCATAATGACCCATGCCTTCTAAAGGCACAGAAACAACAAGGAAACATGACTGTATACAGGTCATAGAATCACCATATGCCCTCTGCCCACACACAATTGCTGACACAGTCCTCAAAGGAAAACCCGGCTGTGCCCATGTGTGCTTTGATAATAGGGTATTTCACCCTTGGACATCAACATGGAAGCCCAGGGCTGAGGCGGCCAGGCACTTGGCACAGGAATGAAATGCATGCTGACCTCCATCAGAACCCAGCACAACTGGTTTGTATGGCTGACCTATGGGTGTTTGATATGAACACAGTACCAAGAAATGAAGTTAGGGAAGTGTAGATAATTAAGCCCATGAGAAAGTATCAAAGTTTTAATGTGATTCCAACTTGTAAACTGGAGAATATAAATAGTTACTATTTTCAAAATTCTGACAAATATATTATGCATTAAAAATAGAGATGAATCATTCTTCGGTTTAAAATGTCTCCAGGTGAATTATTTCCGTTTTGGCCCTGAGTAGCTTGTCCTGGACCAACTAACCAGTGACAGCAGTGAAACCTTACTAAAGTACACAAGCAACTGCTCAGAGGTACTGAAGTGTGTAGCCTCTTCAGATGACTTGATACAGTCTGAGAAAAGGGAAGCTCGACGATGTGATTTTCATATTCATACTGGCTTTTTCTACTGAAGCATCTGGAAATGAACACTATGGAAGGACAGTCCAGAGAAATAGGCAGCTTTTCTTGACTGAGAACAAAATCAGCTGGAAATTTGTTCAAGCAAAATACTGAGGCTTCTGCTTCCAGGTAAGATGTTGAGTAGAGACAAGACAGAGAACAGGAGGGCGCCTGGGTGGCTCAGTTGGTTAAGTGACTGCCTTCAGCTCAGGTCATGATCCTGGAGTCCCTGGATCGAGTCCCGCATCGGGCTCCCTGCTCGGCAGGGAGTCTGCTTTGCCCTCTGACCCTCCCCCCTCTCATGTGTGCGCTCTCTCTCTCTCATTCTGTCTCAAAAAAAAAAAAAGACAGAGAACAGGAAATTAGATGTTTTAAATTCAGAGATTTGTAAAACCGGAGAGGACTATAAGAACCAGGAAGAGACCATCTGATTTCCACACTTGGGGGAATTTGCTTAGTATAGACACTGAAAATCATGGGCAAAAAAATCACTATGAGGAAATAACAAGTAGATGGATATATAAACATGTGGACTGACATAGGCTGATTGAAATATAGAGAATCTCCAATGTTGGGATCCTTTTCCCCATAGGTTTTTAGGTGGGGATAAAGAAGAAAAGAAAGTGTTTTGTCTTCTCAGTTTATACTACTTTGGAAGGTGTTTTCGGTAAATCTAGAGGAATGACCTGAAAGACATGAATGTCTGAATGAAATCAAAGCTGCCACCTAGCCTGAGTCTATTTCAATTCCTGGATGGAAGAAGTGATGTTTCCTCACTCTAAGAGAATAATAAACTTGTCTGGGTAAAACCACATCAACTTCAGTCTCCTTTTTTTGAAGACAATGTGTGAAATTAAAAAATTAAAAAATACAAAAACATCTTTGTAAAGCAGCAGGAAAGGTGATGGGAAAAAAAGACAATGAACAAATCCACATCTATCTTTAGATTGGAGTTAGGAGGAAAATTTATAATATTACTACACAAAATAGAAGTTATAAGAAACATGAGAAGCTGGAGAAATTCAATAGTTCTAGGTTTGGGAAGCTATGTCCTGTTGGTGACATTAATGGGTGAGTTTAAGACTTTACACATAGAAAACAAATTAGTGTGAGGACACATCAATAATACCTTCAAACCAAAGGGCAGAGATAAAGTGAGGATTGACAAGGCATTGCATACTCACTTGTAACGTTATAAGTTAATCATAAGCACCTGCATTCTCTTTCTTGCCACGTGTGAACAAGGATGACTAATCATACGCAAGCGAGTGAAGACCAATGACTTGGCCTGGCCTCTGGCCTCCCGGCTTTCTGCATTTGCCTGTGGGGGGAACCGGGATGCAAAGGTCTCCTCCGTTGGGTGACGTGTGCGTCCGTGGCTGTTGTGTCAGGGATATGGGCAAGGCTGGGCTGCCTCTGCTTCAGCCCTCGGCTGTGCCAGACTGGTTTTTGCCACTAGCAGACGTTAGCGTGAGTGTGCTAGGCATTCTGGAATAGGATACTCCAAATATCCTCAGTCTCCTTCATGTCCTAGTTCTCACCGAACACAACCCTTTGGCAACAAAATTCTGTCTTCCTAGGAATGATTTTTTCTCCAGTCACTTCTTGTTTTAGCAGATTTCTTCTGCATGCCAAATGAGTTGCTAAACTGAATGAGTGCATAGTGATTACAGATCCAGACTTTCCTGCACAACTGGCTTGTTTAAAGGATAAATGAAAGTATTTCTGCATTGATTACAGACATATTTCTCTGACGTAACTTCTCCATTTTGTTTGACGGAACTGTGGATGAAAATTCTTCCACACTCACTTCATTTACATCCTTCCGTGTCAGTCCATTATCTAAAGGTTTTGTCATATAGATGACCCACATATGGATTCTCTCCACTTTGGATTACCTTCAGTTGAGTGAAGTAATAAGGATGAATAAATGCTCTCCCACACTGATTATAAATATGGTGTTTCTTGAGTATTTGAGCCCTCAAGAGTGTTTGTAGTTTGAAGCTATAGGTGGTGAATCTTCCACATTTATTACCTTTACATGTATTTTCTCATGTTGTCTAAGGTTAAAATATTTACTGAAGGCTTTCCCGCATACAAAACATTTATATGGTTTCTCTCCAGTGTGGATTCTCTTATGCAATCTAAAGTTATAGCTTCTATTGAAGGCTTTGCCACATACATTGCATTCATATGGTTTCTCACCGGTATGAGTTCTCTCATGTCGTCTAAGGACAGAAGAGTGATTGAAAGCTTTCCCACATAGGTGACATTCATACGGTTTCTCTCCAGTGTGCGTTCTCTCATGTCGTTTAAGGACAGAAGAATCAGTAAAGGCTTTCCAACACAGATGACATTCATACGGTTTCTCTCCAGTGTGGGTTCTCTCGTGTCGTCTAAGGACAGAAGATTCAGTGAAAGCTTTCCCACACAGATGACATTCGTATGGTTTCTCTCCAGTGTGAGTTCTCTCATGTTTTCTGAGGTGAGAACAGTGGGTAAACGCCTTCCCACACAGATGACACTCATATGGTTTCTCTCCATTATGAGTTCGCTCATGTTGTCTAAGGTAAGAAGTTTTACTGAATGTCTTCCCGCATAGATGGCACCCATATGGTTTCTCTCCAAAGTGAGTTCTTTCATGTTTGTTAAGGTCAGAACAGTGGGTGAAGGCTTTCCCACATAGATGGCATCCATGGGGTTTTTTCCTGGTGTGAATCATCTCGTGTCGCCTAAGGTTATAACTCTTACTGAAGGCTTTCCCACATAGATGGCATCCATATGATTTCTCTCCCGTGTGCGTTCTCTCATGCTTCCTAAGGTCAGAGCAATGAGTGAAGGCTTTCCCACACAGATGGCATCCGTGTGGTTTCACTCCAGTGTGAATCATCTCGTGTCGCCTAAGGTTGGAACTTTTTCCAAAGGCCTTCCCACATTCATGACATTCAAATGTTTTCTCTCCATTTTGAGTATTATTGGTTTGTCTATGGGCAGAGCTTTGAATAAAGGCATTCCCACGTTGACAACATTTGTATGATTTACTTGTAGTGTGACTCTGCTTATGTGTATTAAAAGATGTCAAATAACTGCTGTCTTTTCCACATTCTTTGCTGATATAGGGATTCTTTCTCATTTTAGGTACCACATATTGAGTCCATGTTAGTATTTCAGTAAAATTGTCTCCAAAATCATTGCATTCAAAAGGATCCTCTTGAGTGTGAGATCTCTGCTTTTTGAAAGGAAATGAGAGACTGTTAAAAATTCCCTCACATTTATTCCTTCCCTCCTTCATCTACATATAAATTCTACAGTCATCATTCAGTGATAGAGTCCGACAACATTGTCTCAAGATTAGTTACATAAACAGGGGGTATTCCTCTCCAGCAAGCATAGAGATTTTCTTTTTTGTAGCATCCCAAATGCAGAGATATCTGATTAAAGACATTATTATGTGTCAAATGTTAGGTATGTAAGTCATGATCATGCAGCTGTCTGTTTACAAGACCTCAGGTTATGGTTTTGACTTCAGATTAATTTCTTCCCTAAAATCAAACTAACCAAAACTTCCTGCTGTGAAAACCCTTGATTTCAACTTAAATTATGGTTGGGTAATTGTGCCCAATTCCTTACTTATTCAATACCCACATCATTTGGAAACACAGGTTCATTCCCTTAAAGCTTACCATTTCACTGATTAATGTTGTGTCCTTCTTGCAGATATGTTGCATGAATATCACTTCTTGTTTTTTAAGATCATCTTCCCTATCTGAAATGATTGGGGAAAAAATTGCCATAGTGACTGACGGAATTAAAATGTTGAAGACACTAAATGCTCGTTGAGTATGTTTCAAATACTGACAGAGATGGGAAAGAATGTCAAATTAAGGAATACCATAAGGAGAAGAAACACAAAGGACATCAACAGTTGACCTTTTCAGGACTGAAATATGAGAAAAATAAGATGGAGATGGTAAGTTGGGGAGGAAAAGAGAGGGAAAATCTTCATAGAAGAGAATCATGGAAAGGGACATTTTGTGTATTTTAACTCCAATAAGTAGATAACTATTACCTTCCCACAGACAGAATAGAAATTGACACCTGTTAAGTAGAATGACAATATCTGAAAAAAATTTTCCCCTATCATACTGTTTTATTTTTTTAAAAAGCCACTAAATTTCATTTGATGATTCTTAGGGCCTACTCACTCACTGACTAGGCTCTTACTGTAGCTCACCTGGACTCTGGCATTGCAGCAAACCTCTCTCTTCTTTTGAAAGGTGCTCTCCTGGTTCCAAGTGGGAAATCGTATCTGATTTGTAGAGTTGTCTGCCTGTTCATAGAAAAAAGATAATTGAATTTTGACTTCTGTGCTCATAACACTGAATGATCATCAATATAGGACCAACTAATGAGAAAGAATAAGGTAACCTCTGAAAGTCATCCCAGGTAAGAGTATGTTGAAAACAACATGGACAGTCCTTCACCAACAGAAGTTTAACTCTTGACTTTTCCCAAAGACATTAAGGACCTGTCATTGTTGATGCCTAACTAAGTTCAGAGATAAACTGTGTAATCTTCAATATTTTAACACAGCGAGAAGATACAAGTTCTCACAGTGTTTGAATAGTATATCCTAAATGAATCCAATAATACAACTCCACCAGAAAAATCTTGGTTCTACATGGAAAACCATTTGTCTGTTGTTGTTTTTTTTTAAGATTTATTTATTTTAGAGAGACTGGGGGCGGGGGAGGGGGAGAGGGAGAGAGAAACTTAAGCAGATTCTGCACTGAGCATGGAGCCCGATTCGGGCTCAATCCCACGACCCTGAGATCATGACCTGAGATGAAACAAAGAGTCGGATACTCAACCGACTGAGCCACCCAGGTGCCCCTGTTTTTTTTTTTTTTTTTTAAATACTGTGGTCTGATCAGTCCCCATAGGAAAAAAAAAGTCAGTATATTTACTTACCAATTCAAAAATAATGAGTTCCCACCACTGTTTGGTTGTTGTGGAGATTGAGTAGTAAGAAAGACATGAAATTCTAGTGGGATGACAAATAAAAGTAAAATGTGAAGAAGATTGCTGTGAGGTAGTTGTGGGTAAGAAAGAAGACAGTCTTCAGAAATCACAGAAATGAGCAATCTTTTCCACACAGCTGTTGAATGAATGAGTGAACGGACATATACATACATCATAAACACTAAGAGACTCACCAATTGAGACCAGGTGACTGATGTTCTCCAGCATCACATCTCTGAAGAGTTTTCTCTGGGACCTGTCCAGCAGGGTCCACTCTTCCTGAGTGAAGTCTACAGCTACATCCTCAAAGGTCACCAATTCCTAGAAGATGATGGACGTTGTTTTCAGACAGGGCCATCTCTGCCAATACTCAGGGGAGGTTGGTACAGGGGATGGCACTAAGGAAGTGGGGGCTGCATGTACAGAGAGCTCACACAGGATGTTGGCCTCAGTCCGTTTTCAGTGCACACCTTGGACACTGGACTTTCAGATATACCCAGACACACACTCGAAGTACATATATTTCATTATAGAGATACCAAATGAGATGTGGATATAACCTGTGGATTTCCCTATAAACTTGTAATTAAGACTTCCAGATCATGAGTATAAAAGTCTCTCTGGAAAACTTAAAACTAAAACACTAGTCTCCACCAATTTCAAATAAATCTATGGACTCATTACACAACCTGCCACTTTTTAAGAACTTTGATTCGATTACTCCCTTATATGACCTCAGTTTCACCATCCATGAAATGGTGTAATGACCTTTTATGAGTTCTTAAAGATCCAGTGACATAGTAAATGTCAATAGCAAACATTTCTTAAACACAACTTCTAGTTTTATTATCCAATAACTGTCAGAGTATTGAAGCAATCTCCATAGTTCTGCAAAACTGAACAGAATTCACACAGGATATGAGATCAGCAGCACATACTTTTATCTTCACATTACAGGTGTTCATTATAAAGTATAAGCCTAAGTGGTTCATGAGCATAAGCCAGAGGCTCTGAGACTTCCGTAATGAAGGATATTATTATCCCCAACCCTTCTATTGCATGAGGCCCTTCACATATCAGTTATCATTGTGCTTTCTTTATCTTGTCTCTCTGTTCAAGTATGCTTAAAGCCATTTTATTGTTCTTATCTCTTCAGCTCATCAAAAATTTCCAGAGGTCCTTAGGTTTTATTTTACCTCCTATACTCCTTTTTCTGAATTACACTCAAAGTTAAGAAAACAATACTCCCTATACATTGTTTCCAGTTACCAAGCTTGAACTAAGGGAAATTACGAAGAGGGGAAAAAAGAATCCCCTCATTTGGGACAAGGGAAGTAATGAATTTTAGTTTTATAAGTTTCAAAAAGTACAAATACATTCTATCAAAACTTTTAAGAAGTTTACATTTGAAAAAAAAAAAAAAAAAAGAATGACTCCACATTGGCTTCTCTGGCATGACCATCATTTATTTTCGCTCAATAGTAATTAGCACCCCCCACCCGCACCGCCCCAGCACATATAATACTGGATTGACGGAGCTCATGTGTGGGAACATCTGCCTTCCTATTGGGTTGTAAAGTTTTACTCCTTATTCATCTCTATCACCTGCACTGACCTGAATCCTAAGCCCATTACAGTCAATAAAATGGTTAATGAATGAATTTTTGGTGCCGACTAGGGCATGGGATGGATATGAAAAAAACCTCTCATCTCTCCTGAAAATACAGGGCATTAACCGAGGCTGAGATATCTCAGCATAACATTAGGAAAGAGATTGCCCCGTGATGAGTCCTTGACCAAACAGGACCATCCCACAGTTCATGGAAAGCTTAAAGTTCAGATCCTTGAAACACTGAAGTGTACTCAGAACACGACTGCTGGTAGATTTACGTCCACATGATGGCAACAGACATGCTATTTCAGTAGAAAGAGTAACTCCCTACTCACTTGTGAGTCCATTCTTCGTAGCTCGGTTGTCAAGTGGCTTCTGGACGTTCACTCATACAGTCTCGCCAATAGGAGGCAAAGCTGAGGACGGAGAAAGGAGCCATGACAATCCAGCTGCCCACGATTTCCATACCCACCCGCTCCGAAGCTCCACCCCTCCCCCTGGAAGTAACCCCCAGCAGAACCACGGAAGCAGGAAGCAGGCCGTGTGCTCCAAAGGAGGGGAGGGGAGGGCGGCTCCCCAGTTAAGGCTCTCTTGTTGCTTGGAGGGAAGACAGAAGCACCCCCAGTTCAGGACGAAGGTGAAAAGCCAACTCCCTCCTGATTCCGAAACAGCATTTCTGGCATCTGCAAACGTTAGGCACTGTGAGATTTCTCACACTTAGGTATTAGTTTACGAGCAGCTTCTCTAACTCCTCCTCAGCCCTCTGGTGTCTCACTCCATCCCTAGTCTTCCCTGTCCCAGCCCGCGCTGGATACACGTATCATCCATCACTGTCTCCTCCAAGGAAGGTCTCCAGCAGTAGCACTCCAACACGGACCTTTAGATTTGTTCTGAATGGGTTGGGTTATGAAACAAGACTATTACGAATGCATTTTATGGGGATGCCTGGGTGGCTCAGTCGGCTGAGCATCTGACTTCAGCTCAGGTCATGATTCCGGGGTCCTGGGATGGAACCCCGCATCATCAGGCTCCCTGCTCAGGGGGGAGTCTGCCCCTCCCTCTGCTCGTGCTCTAATGAATACATAAAAAATCTTTAAAAAATGTATTTTATGGTAAGATTAGTTAATTTAGTGACTTACTTCATTTTGAGCGATCAAAGACACCCATCTTACAAATTTACCCTTTAAAATCCCCTGCATCAGAAAATTACAGGAACATGTGGGTTACAGCACAACGTCAAGTCCAACAATCTTTACAGGGTAGTACTTCCAAAAATTATAGAATGAAAGGATTTTAGGAGGATGTTTATTTACTCTAGCTAAAGTTTTAGAAAATTGCACTGAAATCTGCATTAGCTGCAACTTCCCTGAATTTCGTTGTTTGATTTTGTGTATCTGTGAAAGCATTTATAAATTGTAAATCCTCCCCTAAAACATCCATAGTACATAAATGTATTTCATGGATAAGTGATAATAATGAGTCATAAACAGAAATAGGTTTAACTTACCCATTTGTATCTCACGTCAAGAAAAGATAAAGTTTTATTTTATGTGATTCTGTGCTTGTGAGATATAATTTGTTCATTTCTTCCTCAAAAGAATTCTGCTAATTATGATTTCATTATTAATTTAATAAATGCCATCATCAGAGTTTCAGGAAGCTTTAGTAGTATGACAAAACTCCATGCATGCCAGCATATACATGCACAGAAGCACATTAGAAAAGTGTTACGGGCAGAACTTGAATTTTCCCTTGCCTTTCTCCTACTCTCAAATTTTTTTTTTTTTTAAGATTTTATTTATTTATTTGAGAGAGAGAGAATGAGAGAGAGCACATGAGAAGGGGGAGGGTCAGAGGGAGAAGCAGACTCCCTGCTGAGCAGGGAGCCCGATGCAGGACTCGATCCCGGGACTCCAGGATCATGACCTGAGCCGAAGGCAGACGCTTAACGACTGAGCCACCCAGGCGCCCATCCTACTCTCAAATTTTAAGCGTTACACATCACACCTAGATTTTACCTGGAATAGTACCCCTAACATTAACAATCAGAGGCCCCACCCTGTTTTTACAACCCACCTGTCCTTGCTTTTTCACAGAATTAGATCCTGTGTCCAAGTTCTCTACTGCATGAGAACCACAGCATTCCCCAATTTCCAAACGTTAGCCTCCAGCCCTCCTCATTTTTACTGCCCAGCTTAATTCAGTTACTCACTTCCATAGATATTTACCCAGACTAATGTTATTTATGTCTTTTTACTACGTCTGCTGATCAAGGCCCCAACAGAAGGTGACTCCACATACCTGCCTATTCCATGACTGTACGTGGTGACACAGGACCGAGACGCCGACCCTCCTGTCTACGTCAAGTCACAACTCGTAGTAGCTTCCAAATGTATCTGGCAACACCATTCTTGTTTGGTAACTAATAAGTCTTTGATGCTCCTTAAATATTTCAAACCTCCATGCCTTTGAACTCACACATTCTGATTTCTCCCCTCACTTTCCAAAAAATGAGATTTTTTTCCTAAGTAAATGAATTAATAACTTGACAGATTCTTATTTTTCTTTTTGACAGATGATTTCCAGAGTGAATGATCACTGTAAGCATTGATTTTACTAGAAATAGGATATTTTTCCATTTTATTGTGGCAAAATACACACAATATAACATTTACCATCCTAATCTTTTTTTTTTAATTGTATTTTTTAAGTAATTTCTACACCCAACGTGGGGCTTGAACTTACAACCCTGAGATCAAGACTCACACGCTCCACTGACTGAGCCAGCGGGCGCCCCCCACCCTAATCATTTTTAAGTGTATAGTCCAATGATGTTAATACATTCATAATGTTGTGCAATTATCACCACCATCTACCTCCAGAACTTTTTCCATCTTCTAAACCATTAAACAACTCCCATTCCTCTTCCCACCCTCACCTTCTGACAACCATGGAATTTCTACTTTTATCTCTAAATAGTGTATGTTTTAAACTGATGGTAAAAGAATAAAAATTCTAAAATCTTAAGACATTTCTTTATAGAAGAATACACTGTTTCTGAGGAAAAATCATGTAATATATATTCCTTTTAGGTAGGATGCCATAAGAATGCTTTGTCATTTTCGTTAACATTTTAATATTCTGACAGTAAAAGATCTTTAGTATGTATTATTTTAGTAGTAAAACGTTAGTTGATGAACTTTTCATTTTCATGTATCTTTGATGTGTTCTTTCTTTTTAAGATTTTATTTATTTGAGAGAGAGAGAGCACAAGCAGGGGAAGGGGCAGAGGGGGAGGGAGAAGCAGGCTCCCCACTGAGCAGGGAGCGTGATGTGGGGCTCGATCCCACGACCCTGGGATCATGACCTGAGCTGAAGGCAGACGCTTAACCCACTGAGCCACACAGACGCCCCCTTTGATGTGTTCTATGTCTTTTGTTGTTGTTCTATGTCTTTTTAACCTATTTACTGCAACATTTGTACTTGAGAATAAGTGATGATCTCCTTTTGTCATTAATAAATGTTCCAAGTCAACTAAGAACAAAGACTGTACCAGACAGTGAAATTACATGGATGAATAAAGCAGAAAGATCATCCTTGTGGAGGTAAGTCTAGTTTAGAAGAGATTAAAGAAATAATGACAAGAATATTCTCTGTACAAATACTAAAGCATTTCATTTGTGGAGGTGGGGAAACACTATTAAAATGCACAAGTAATTTATCTGACACCTTAAAATTTAGTTGGGAAAGCATTAGAAAGTTAGCAAAGATAGAAATAGGTTCAGCCCCCGCCCCCGCCATGAGGGAGCAAGTGCAACACTGTAGACACACTGCAGAGCCTGCTGTGCCCCAGGAGGCCAGGACACACTGCAGGCAGAGTTATGGGATGCACCTGAGATGGAGGCAAGCAAGCAGATTTCAGGGATCAACGGCATTGTAACTGGACTGGTCTTTTAATAAAAAAGATTTCATTTATTTATTTGAGACACAGAGAGAGTGTGCATGAGAGAGAATGAATATGCGGAGGGGCAGAGGGAGAGGGAGAAGTGGACTCCCTGCTGAGCAGGGAGCCCGATGCGGGACTCGATCCCAGGACCCTGAGATCATGACCTGAGCCAAAGGCAGACACTTAACCGACTGAACCACCCAGGCACCCCTTTAATTTTTAAAGCTAATAGGAATCCACTGGAGAACTGAAAGCAAGAAACAAATAGATTTGTGTCTGTAAATGAGTCTTGCTGCAGAATGCAGTAAAACAAAGGTTTGATTAATTTTAAGAATAATACATTTGTCTGGCATAGGGTATTGATAGTGAAACTGGTGGGGCAGGTGGAAGCATATGAGAGCAAAAGAAAAGGAAGTAGCAACAAAATAATGAATTTTAAAATTTATCAGTTACTGAACCCTATGAGTCACACTTTGTGCTAATTATGTCAGGCTGTGCATGCACTTAAAAAAATATTTTTGGGTCACCTGGGTGGCTCAGTCGGTTAAGCCTTTGGCTCAGGTCATGATCTCAGGGTCCTGGGATCGAGTCCTGCATCAGGCTCCCTGCTCAGCGGGGAGTCTGCTTCTCCCTCTGCCCCCTCACAGCCCCGCTCGTGCTCTCTCTCAAATAAAATCTTAAAAAAAAATATTTTCCTCTCTCAATGCCTTTAAAATACAATAAAGACATAAATATTAATTTGCAATACTATGTTACTGTATAACCTATTTTATTAGAGAAGTAAACTTTGTACTTGGCTTGGGCACAGTGTAGTCTGTACCAAGAACTGCTCCAAGTTTTAAGTCTCTGGATAAGAGTTAAGGCCAAAACTTTCAGTGAGCTTAAAAACACTTATAAACCAAGAAAAGGAAAAAGGAAACAAGACTTTTGAGTTTTCAAATGTTTACAAATAAAGCATATATTCATAAAAGTTATAAGAATAAAAGAAGTAAATAAATTTTAAAGAATGAAATGAAAAAACAGATTTGACAGAAATGAATAGAAGTTTGCACAGTGAAATCAAGCAATTACCAAGGACTTATGAAAAAAATAACACTGGCAAATAAAGCAGACCATATATTCGTTTAAAAGCAGTAATTTAAGAGGTAAGAGGGGTGCCTGGGTGGCTCAGCCTGTTAAGCGTCTGCCTTCGGCTCAGGTCACGATCCCAGCATCCTGGGATCAAGTCCCGCATCGGGCTCCATGCTCAGTGGGGAGCCTGCTTCTCCCTCTCCCTCTGCCTGCCTGTCTGCCTACTTGTGATCTCTCTCTCTGTCAAATAAATAAATAAAATCTTTAAAAAAAAGTAAGAAAAACAGGAATTCTATTCTTACTGTGTATGTAGGATAAATGGATTAATTTCCAAGAAAATGTTGTGAATATTCATTCACAAAGAACAATGTAATTAGCCAATTTCAATATATAATTTATGTATATCACATTCCATCTATAAAATGATTTGTGATTTCTCTCAATATGTTAAAGTACTTACACAACTTGTCAAGTTAGTTTAGTGCAATAATGAGAGATTCAATCGTAGAAAACAATCTTCATTAAATTATTTTATTATTTTAAAGATTTTATTTGTTTATTTGAGAGAGTGAGAATGAGAGAGAGTACATGAGAGGGGGAGGGTCAGAGGGAGAAGCAGGCTCCCCGCCGAGCAGGGAGCCCGATGTGGGACTTGGTTCCAGGACGCTGGAATCATGACCTGAGCCGAAGGCAGATGCTTAATTGACTGAGCCACCCAGGCGTCCCTTAAATAATTTTAAATATCGCAATAATTAGATCACATCAACAGATCCTTATAAAAACACTTGACCTTTCAAAATAATTGAGAATCTTTAAAATTCATGTCAACTAGTGGGGAATACTTCTTGTTCATCAAGGAAACCTCAGCAAACATATTCAGCAGCAAAGAAGCAGGCCCACTCAAGTTACGGCTGAGAAGAGGCGGCTGGCCAGGGTTGCTGCCCAGGATGCCTGAGTCAGGACGAAGAGAAACAGACAGGAAACACAAACACAGTCAAGGAACTGGAACCGCAGCTACTCTCAGAAGAGATGACTTCAAATTCCAAAGAACAGAAGAATCCTTAATGATCATACCTAATACAAATATTTTCAGAAGTGGACAGATCTATGCTTAATCTACTGAAATCAGTACTTTCTGTTTAGTTACAGTAATTTAAAAACTAAGCAAACACATTAAAAAAAAGTCTACTTACAACAGCAAAATATTATGGCTCCCATTTGAAATCATTTTGTATACCCATGTAAAAATGTTTTAAGAACTTTTTGAGGATACAAAATGACAGGAGTAAAGCCTATCAAATCAATTCTTAAACTAAAGGACACTGTGACATAAAAACCTCAGTGACTATAGAAATTTGGTGCAATCCAAATTTAAAAGTAACACGTGGTGGGACACCTGGGTGGCTCAGCTGGTTAAGTGTCTGCCTTCACTGAGGTCATGATCCGGGGTCCTGGGATCGAGTCCCACATCGGGCTCCTTGCTCAGTGGGGAGCCTGCTTCTCCCTCTGCCTCTGCCCCTCCCTCCTGCTTGTGTTCTCTCTCTCTGTCTCTCTGACAAGTAAATAAATAAAGTATTAAAAAAAAAAGTAACATGGTATTGCACATAAAAACTGAGAATTACCTTAAAAGTCAATTTTGTGTCGATTTTGATTTTGGGTGACAATATAGCCAAAACAATTTGGAACAGAAAAAAAATGAAGGTAGGTCAAATTACCTCTGATGATACATTATCTGAAGCTTTAACACAATTCAAGTTAATTAAAATAAACAATAATCAATGATACAATATTAGAAATAAGTGGAATAAAGTACTTTTTAATGTGAAATAGGTGATGCCTTCCACAGGAAAAATGAAAAGCAAAGGGCATGAAGAAAGGATTGTGGTTTCATTATAAGAACAAAGTATGTGTCTGTGTAAAAATGATTTTTTTTTTTACGATTTTATATTTATTTGACAGTGAGAGAGACAGCGAGAGAGGGAACACAAGCAAGGGGAGTGGGAGAGGGAGAAGCAGGCTTCCCGCAGAGCAGGGAGCCCAATGTGGGGCTCGATCCCAGGACCCTGGGATCATGACCTGAGCCGAAGGCAGACACTTAACGACTGAGCCACCCAGGCGCCCCTATATATGATTAAACTACAAAATAAAAAATAGTGTGTAAATGCACATGAGAAATGAATTACAAAAACATTTAATATTGTATCTCTATAAAAATAAAATACATTCAGTCTCTTACGTAATTAGTAAAATGGAAATAAAGAGTTTTCATTTCATCCAAATCTACACGTATGTATGTACATAATGAATTCCTGGCTTTTGCAGAGGGGGAACCTCGTGAGTTGGTCATGGATAAAGATTTTTTTGCAATTCTGGGGGGCCATCAGGCCAGAATCTATCACAACATGAAAGGTGCCATCTCTTGGCCCAGCAAATTCCCAACTTACCCAGACTGTAGGAACCTTCAGAAACCTGCAGAGGAATCGACTCTTTGCTGATCCATTAAGAGTAATGGCGTGTTGGGATCGATGTGCTGTGAACAATTTTAAAATCCTTTTTATGTTATATATTTAGGTTGATTTTAAATAGCAGTTAGTGAATAAAACACTCATCATGTGTTGAAGTGCCATCTCAATTTGTCACGGCTATCAGTTTGTAATCTCTCCCTTCTATTGCAAATTACTAATATTTCTAGCTAAAATGCACACATTCACTTTGTTAAGCTTCAAATACATTATACAATCAGGTACAAGTTTCCCCTTATTGGTATTCTTTTCCAGGATTTTTCTGGTATTCTTGAGATTAATTCACTTTGATCCTGGTGTGAAAAGAGCTAACGGTACATCCAGATTTGGTTCTTATACAATACCTACTGGCAAACCTCACTGATACCGTGGTGCCCGGTCCTTGTCTCTAACCAGTGTCTGGGCATGAAGCACTTCTCATGCCGATCCCCTAAATGGAGCCACCTCACAAGTTCCACGTCGATTAGTCAGAGAGAGATAGAATTGGTCTGGAGTCGGGAGAGTACGGAGGGAAAGTCATGAGTGGGTGAGGAAATGTCAGGCAGGATACCTGGGAGTCAGAGATTAGTATGTCCTAAAAACAGCAATTTAGGAAGAAGGGAGAATAATCAACAGATAAGTGAACTCTTTCCAGAGGAAGAGTCATCATCTTTCTCCTACTCTGAGCCTCTCTCAGGCAAGATCAGTCTTGAGATGTTACTCCTTAATTTGGAAAATGTGCCATTCAGGTCTTTGAATAACTTGTCCCACTCCTGGGCTCCAACACTCACGTGGGGAGGGAATCAGCATGTGGAATAGGTGGTCCTCTGCGGTCTACTAAAGCACCAGGGAACAGGGATGATACACTTGCAGATGGAGAGGAACAAGTGTCTGCCCTGTGCTTCTTAATACCCCTGAACCCTGGTGAAGCCCACCAGTCACCTGGCATTCAGAGGAACAGGAGGAGTCTGTGTGACCCTCCCTTTCAAGTCACAATCCTTGCAGTCTCTTGCAGTATAGGCTGAACACAGGATCACCAAGGGAGGATGTGGAGCTTTCCTCTTCTCCTGTCTCTGAGCTCCCAGGCTCTCTCCCACCCATTAACACCCATCGCACTTTGCCCTCCCATCCCACAACCAAGGTTTACCAAGAGATGTATCTGTTCTGTGCTTGTTTTAAAATTCTTGGTTTTTCCCTTCCCAACTGCCTTGTGCTCTGTGTGTGTGTTTTGGGTCAGGTAGAGATGAGAGAAGGAGAGGCTAGTGGAGAGTAAACCATCACTGGCCTTGTGCATGCGCTGGCTTGCATTCAGTGTTGGCAAGGCTTGCCCTTCTCATCCCTGCCCCTGAGGATTCCAGCTGGTATTCCATCGTCCTGAGCAAGAGCAACTTCTCTATTTCATGGTTTTACTCACATTGATTAAAAGCTTTTAATTTCTTTTTTTCCAGAATATCACATCAATACATCAGAAAATGTATTGTTAAGAAGACCTAATTATTGGCATGGGAAAACATACAAAGTCAAGTATGGAAGTACCTTTGAGCAATGTATTTATTATGATCAAATGAGACATGTTAGAACAAAGTTCCAGAATGATGCAGCCCATCCTACAATTTTTCTTTTTGTTTTGGAAATTTGAAGAAATCATATACTTAGCTGGAAACTTTAGCTCTCAGATCATATAATTAAAAGATCACGGGGCGTCTGGGGGGGCTCAGTCCTTGAGCGTCTGCCTTCGGCTCAGATCGTGATCCCAGGGTCCTGGGATCGAGCCCCGCATCGGGCTCCCTGCTCCGCGGGAAGCCTGCTTCTCCCTCTCCCACTCCCCGTGCTTGTGTTCCCTCTCTCGCTGTGTCTCTCTGTGTCAAATAAATACATAAATAAAATCTTAAAAAAAAAAAAGATCACGTAAGTGGGGCGCCTGGGTGGCTCAGCTGGTTAGACGTGTGCCTTCAGCTCAGGTCCTGGGATCGAATCCGGCATCGGGCTCCCTGCTCCGCGGGGAGCCTGCTTCTCCCCCTGCTCATGGGAGCTCTAAATAAATAAAATCTTTTAAAAAACCACATAAAAGAAGAAAAGAAGGTGTTGAGTATTAGACTACCCGCGTAAACCTGGTTTTGAATGGGAAGACAAAAATCATCAATGTATGCAACAACCGCACACAAACACTAACATTATTTACTAATCGACAGAACGCTTTCAGTACATAAATACAGGACGAGCACTGTGGACTCATCTCTGAATGTGACTCAATTAATTTAACGGGGAGAGCGATTCAGGACTTTAAAATCGTATCTAGCGCGTCCGCAACGTCCCTTCCACCGCCCGCCGCCGCCGGAGGTCAAGCGTCCCTGGAGCGTCCCTGCTCCCGTGCGGATCTGTCTTCACAGGCTGTGCGGTTTCCCCCAGGCCACTTTCTTCTCACCTTCACTGCGTCTTCAAAGCCCCTGCACCCACCCAGCTCCCACCCTCCGCGTAGCTCCGCCTTGAGCCCTGGCCGCCCTTCCTCCCCGCGCTGCCGACACACCGCGACGCTCCCCGGGACGGAGGGGCTCCCCTTCCCGCGGGACCGGGCGCGAGAACACACCGTCACACACAGCCCGGGGAGCGGGACTGCGGCGCAGGGGCACGGGGCGTCACTGACGGGCGCACGGGCCTCCCCGAGGCGGTGACAGCGCCCCCGCCGCGGGAGGGCGACGGCGGCGGCAGGCTTTCGGGAGAGGACCGGGTTCTGCGGGAGGGCTGGGGGCGACTTCGGCCGGAAACAGACTCGGACTACGGGACCAGGGAGCGGAGGGACCGGCGCCCCGAGTTCTCAGGGCAACGCCGGACTCCCCGCGGGCCTCCCGGGCGGCTGCGGGGCCTACGACGCCCGCAGGAATCCTCGCACCCCGGGCGTGGAGAACGGAGCCAGCAGGAGGCTGAGGAGCCCGGGTTTAAACCTCCAAGACCAGAGTTCACTTACCAGAGGAGGACCTTCGCTTCCGGAAATCCTCTTCCGGGTTAGGAGGAAATTACGTGAGGGCGGGGCCTTTGCCCGGGAGCGGCGAGGCCAACCAGGGGCGGGGCCGTGCGGGAGGGCGATCAACGTGGGGCGGGGCCGGGGCGGGGGGCGCGGCCAGAGGGGGAGGGGGCGGGGCCTGGCGAGGGCGAACGCGGAGCCGGGACCGGGGTGCGGCCAGCGTGGGGCGGAGCCGGGGCGGAACGACAGCGGAGGGGCGGGGCCTGCGGAGGGCGAGCACGAAGCCGGGACGTCGGCGGCGGGACGGGGCCGCGGCCGGCGCGGGGCGGGGCCTGGGGAGGGTGAGCAGGAAGCGGGGACGGGACGTCTGCGGAGGGGCGGGGCCTGGGGAGGGCGAGCACGAAGCCGGGACGGGACGTCAGCGGAGGGGCGGGGCC
>NW_023270320.1:41453924-41550583 GCF_011800145.1 Mirounga leonina
CGAGTTCCCGTTGTCCGACGTCTGCTGTCAGAGCTTTCCGAAAATGTCTAATTTTTTAAGGAAAAAAAATGACACGTGTTAAAGCACAGTTAAGGATACTTTGTTTAGGTTGGGGGTTATTTCCACAGTTGGTGTAGGGACCCTGCAACAGGGTTTTGCAGTGGAGAGGGGCAGATTGGACTCAACTGGGAATACAGTGTGGCAGTTGGTAATTTATAGCCAAGGAGCAGAGTTGGGGGGGGTCAGTGGATAGCAAATTACTAGGAGGAAATATGAGGGGTTAGGGGTTGTGAGTGAAATGGCCTAATAGGTTTCTTGCTGAAGACCGTCCAGGATTGTGGGATAGTGGAGGATAAGGAATCGGCCCAGGTATGTGGGGGCTAAGGGCAGGCTGCCCAGAAATGTACAATGACATATTGATTTTTTGTTTTGAAGATTTTATTTATTCGTTTTAGACAGAGAGATACAGAGAGCGAGAGCATGAGCAGGGGGAGAGGCAGAAGCAGGCTCGAGGCTTGATCCCAGGACTCTGGGATCATGATCTGAGCCAGAGGCAGACGTTTAACCAGCCCCCCAGGCTCCCCGACATATTGATTATCTTAAATAAAAATTACTTAAGAGACAGCCTATGCAAGAAGGACACTCAGACTCCTCTCTTTCTCACTGAAGGCAGGAATTAAATCTGCTATGTGGAAGGTATCATTTCTGTGCTGATGAGAGAAAAACTCGCTAAAGCCTAATGGAAGCCATTTTAGGTTTGTAAGTCAACATAACTGCATATGGAGTTTGTTCAACCGCAAACTTGATTTATGGCCTCCCGCACTCTCCTTGTACATCTGCTTTGTGAATGAGTAGCCTAAAGGAAAACCATTTTGTCCTTGTGATATCCATCAACACTCCTACTGTCTGCATTCCTTTATGATAAAACTCGTGATTCCTGCCAATGTGTTAATCTATAATCTTTTGAGCTTTTACAAGATGTAAAAAGTATATAACCCTGTAAAAACTGTTCATTCTCCGGAGCGGGTTCTTCTCTGTGAAGAGTGTGTTTCTTTCTTGGGCAGCTGTCTGAACTCGGGCTCCAATGAAACTCTCTCTTACTTTCTTTCTGAAAGGCGTGTTCACTTTGCATCAGCATTTCCTGTTGTAGCTAGCAGGGTATCAGAGCAACTCTGTGAGAACAGCTGCGGGTGTAGTCTGGAACTCAACACTCGATACCAGCCCCGGACCTCTGTGCCCCTCCGACTTCTCAGCACCTCACGGGTTTGTTGGGTGAGTTCTGATATCCTGACCTCCTCAATTTGAGTTGAGGGGCCTGACTTTTATTCCAGCTGTTGAAGGGTGCTGGTAATGTTCTTTCTTTCTTTCTTTTTTAAGATTTACTTACTCATTTTAGAGAGTGGGAGAGAGAGTGCAAACAGGGGACGAGGGAGAGAGAATCTCAAGCAGACTCCCAGCTGAGCGCAGAGCCCAATGTGGGCAGATCCTAGGTCCCTGAGATCATGACCTGAGCCAAAACCAGGAGTCGGATGCCCGACAGACTGAGCCACCCAGGTGCCCTACTGGTAATGTTCTTTAGGTGGGAATAACCTAGAAGGGTTGGAGTTGTTGGGTTGTTTTAACTTGGCATTATACTAATTGATGTTATTGATAAAAGCCTTGAGTAAATTTTCTGGCTAGAAATATGAGAAACTGAGTCATTCAGTTGGAAGAGAAGGACATTTGCTGCTTCTGGCCAAATAGCACTTTCAGGAGACCCCCCAGGAGAGACACCTGGGAAGCCTTGATTGCTGAAGAAGCCCCAGAGCCCACAGAGGCAGCCAGTACCAAAGGGACTGATAGTCCTTAGTTCAGATGCAGCCTCAGAGGGCTATTCGGAGTGTGGGGCCCCTGCACCCTGAAGACTATGCCCATGGGTGGGGTAGACCAGACCTCTGTGGGGCTGGAGTGCCCCCCGCTCACAGGGTGCTGACTGTGCATGTGTGGATGGGGATGGTGGGGTGAGGTTGGGACCTGGAACCTGGCAATGTCTGGCCCGGCTGGGTGACAGGAGGACATTGTTGGGGGGCTTCACGGCATCTGCCTTTTTCCAAGCCTTAACCTGCATAATTGGGCCTATCCCTCCTTAGGGCAGACCTGGAAGACTTGGATTGCCCTGCCAGGTTGGGGCCTGCCCACTGACCAGGGAGCCAGCCAAATGCAGCGCCTGGGAGCCCGTGGTGCAGCCTGTCTGCAGGATGAGCGACTGTCGCCAGCTGAGAGCTGCCATGTCAGAAAGCGTTTCAGCGGGCGGTCTCCCTCTACCTGGAGGTTGTACAGACAGACTTGGACTCTTAATGTGGTAGAAGTTTTTCAGTATTGGCCCCGACATCTGCCTAATTCATATTCCTGTATTAGAAGAATGCACGTATTTCACCCAGAATAAAATGCTTTAAGTATGTGGACTGCCTTTCTGCAAGGACCGTGTGGTTTCTAGGGTATTCTTCACTAAGACAGTTGGGAGACTGGATTCCTGGTACACCCGGGACCCCATGGGCAGCCCCTCAAGTGAAGTGAAGACTGATGCCTCAGAAATACTTTGGGATGGGAGGGCTCCTTCTGCCCTGATGGTGTTGGAGTGGTTCCAGAGCGAATCATGGCGCCAGGGGCCTGGAGGGCCTGGACTGGCCCCACTGCCCTCATGCGGGGGAAGAGGTGCTGGACTCTGCATACTTGAGCACAAACTGCAGCAAAGCCAGTAACGTGGGCATGAGACAGTGTGTGAGACTGGCCCGTTAGGAGCAGGAGGTATCTGCCTCGTTTCATCAGTCGTCAGGACCACTGAGCGCATTTGCCTTAAGGGCAGAGCTGAAGGAATCTGGTGGGGTGGTGCAGGATGTTCTGGGGACCATCCAAACACAGACCTCTGGGAGCCTTGGGTGTTGGAGGATCCCTGGGCTCAGTGGGGCCTCCGGTTCAAGCTGCCGCCTTTGAAAGCATTTCAGGGAGAAACCACTCTTGACCGTGGTGGTATGTAGGTTTGGGAGTCACAGTTGCGCCCAACAGCCCACAAGGTTACCATCAGACAAAGGTTAGGTAGCAAGGAGGGGCCGACTGTGCACCGTCAGGCTGAGCCTAATTGTCCAGGACCCGCTGTGCACGCACAGTCAGCGGCTGGCTGAGAGGTGTCTGACTGGGCATGGACAGGCAACCCAGGCCTGAGGGCAATTCATGCAACTGGAAAGGCAAACAGGGAGGGAGAACCTGGCCCTGGAGCAGGCTACGGGTGGACCCCTCTGACCTCAACACAGACCCCAGGGAGCACTGGTTGTTTAAGAAGCCCAGGGACTCATGAAGCCCCCAGTTTCGAAAGGGATCTGTCTGTGCCAGTCTGAAGCTGCTGCCTTTGAAAGAATTTCAGGGAGTAACCACTCTCCACCCTGGGGTGGTGCAGTTTGGGGCATTGGCCTGAGCCCAGCATTCCACGAGGGGCTTGGCCCACAAAGTTGGGGGGGCAGGTGAATGAGGAGGGCTGACTGCACACACACAGGCTGCTCAGGCCTGGGAGGGAGGCCTGGACTTGGAACGGGAGACCATAGGTAGAACCGTGGCCCCAGAGCATGCTTCTGACCCCAGTAGCCCACCATAGCCCTGATTGGCAAGATGTCCTGGCGACACATGGGAGCCTCCTTTGCTGGAGAAGCCTGGGACCCCTCAAGCAGCCAGTCCACCTGGGGATGACTGTGGCCAGGTTCAACCTCCCACCTCAGAAAGATTGTTTTCCTGTCGGCTCCCTCCACCCTGATGCCATTCTGATGCCCTGGGGTCGACTTGGAGCTCCACAGGACTGGAGGCCAAGGTGGGCTGGTGGGCTGGCAAGTTGCAGGTCAGGGAAGCCAGGGACCTGGAAGGGGGGCGGGGAGGCAGCTGTAGGAAGAGGCCATGTCACAGGTGTAGTCTGCTATGTGGGTCCCTGAAGTCAGTCTCATTGGAAGTCTTAGCTGACACAGCGGTACATATTTCCACTGGAGGCCGAGCTAGAAGCAGTTGGACTCTCTTGTCAGCACTGGTCCAGAGGCCACCTGGCTGGTGTATCCTCCCACAAAAGACCCCTGGGAGCCTTGATTGCTGGTAAAGCTGGGGACCCTATCAGGCAGGCAGGCTCGATGGGGACTGACTGCTACCACTTTCAAACTTCCTCCTCTGAAAAATCCTTGGGGGTGGGATCCCTCTGCCCAAGAGGCTCTGTGGGTGGTTGGGGTGTGGGCAGAGCTGCACAGGCAGAGAGAGACCCGGCCTCCTCAAAACAGGTGAAGGGGTAGCTAGGCATGCAGATGCAGGGAGCCAGGGACCTCAAGAGGGCAGGTGTGCGGAGAGGTTGGCTCTTGTGAATGGGTCTTTGGCTATCCAAGTCTTCTGTCTAAGTCCCACTCTGTGCTACACAAAGGAGCTTATTTCCCCCTCAAGGTAAAGCTGGAGGAGCATGGACTGCCTTTGCCAAACAGGGCCCGTGGGGCTCTCAGGGTATCCTTCACGAAAAGATGCCTGGGAACCTTGATTCCTGGTAACCCTGGGATGCCATCAGGGTCTGTTGTGGTGGGGACTGACTGTTGACTCAGAAACGTTTTGTGTGTGTGGGGGGGTACCTTCTGCCCTGGGGGGTGTTCAGATGGTTTGAGATCCACTGGAGACCCCAGAGGCCTGGAGGGCCCCGGCTGGCCCCACTGTCCTCAGTGGGGGAGCGGTAGAAGTGGGGGGCACTATGAGAATTGCACAAGGCAGGGGACCCAGAGCCGAGGGGCAAGGCAGGTGTTGTGAGTGGGTGGTTGAGGGTATGGAGGGTCTGCCTCATTTTCATCATTGAACCTTGCTCTGAGGGCAGAGCTTGAGGAATCTGGTGAGCCCCCCCGTCCCTCGGATGAGCCTTTGTGGGATTGTCTGGGGGACCCACCAAACACAGACCTCTGGGAGCCTTGGGTGTTGGATGCTCCCTGGGCCCAATCAAGCATGCAGTCCAAAAGGAGTCTGTCTCTGGCCAGTTTCAAGCTGCCACCTTTGAAAGAATTTGGGGGAGTAAGCTATCTTGACCCCAGGCTGTGCAGGTCTAGGGGAGCTGACCTGAGCCCAACAGGCCAAGAGGAAATCAGCAGACTCCAGGGTGCCTTTCACATATGGGCCTGTTGGGCCTCACTCTCCTGCCCACATGGGTTTTGAATAGACCAGGCAGGCCTTTTCTAGGGACTGGTTTAAGGAGGAGAACTCTCTTCTTTTCTGAGCAAGATTATCTCAGAGTGTAGGGTAAGTTGTGTCCCCAAAAAGGGAGAGGTCTATGTCCCAACCTCAGGACCTCATCTGGAAGTAGAACCTTTGATGTAAGTGGGTAATAGGAGCCCCTGAGGCTAGGACTTCTAGTATTATGTTGAACAACAATGGTGGGAGTGGGCATCCCTGTCGTGTTCCTGACCTTAAAGGAAAAGCTTTCAGTTTTTCCCCATTGATAATGATACTCGGTGTGTGCTTTTCATAGATGGCTTTTATGATATTTAGGTATGTTCCCTATATCTCTGTACTTTGAAGAGTTTTAATCAGGAAAGGATGCTGTATTTTGTCAAATGCTTTCTCTGCATCGATTGAGAGGATCATATGGTTCTTGTCTTTTCTCTTATTGATGTGCTCTATCACGTTGATTGATTTCTGACTGTTGAACCACCCTTGCATCCCAGGAATAAATCCCACCTTGTGAATAATCCTTTTGATGTACTATTGGATCCTATTGGCTAGGATCTTGTTGAATATTTTGGCATCCATGTTCATCAGGGATATTGGTCTATAATTCTCCTTTTCGATGGGGTCTTTGTCTGGTTTTGGGATCAGGGTAATGCTGGCCTCATGGAATGAGTTTGGAAGTTTTCTTTCTGTTTCTATTTTTTGAAACAGCTTCAGTAGAATAGGTATTATTTCTTCTTTAAATGTTTGGTAGAATTCCCCTGGGAAGCCATCTGGCCCTGGGCTTTTGTTTTTTGGGAGATTTTTGATCACTGCTTCAAATTTCCTTCCTGGTTATTGGTCTGTTCAGATTGTCTCTTTCTTCCTGTTTCAGTCTTGGTAGTTTATAAGTGTCCAGGAATGCATCTATTTCTTCTAGATTGCTTAATTTGTTGGCATATAGTTGCTGGTAATAATTTCTAATAGTTGTTTCTGTTTCCTTGAAGTGTTAGTCGTGATCTCTCCTGTTTCATTCATGATTTTGTTTCTTTGGGTCCTTTGTCTTTTCTTTTGAATAACTCTGGCCAGTGGTTTATTGATCTTATTAATTCTTTCAAAGAACCAGCTTCTAGTTTCATTGTTCTGGTCTACTGTTTTTCTGGTTTCTTTTTCATTGATTTCTGCTCTAATCTTTATTATTTCTCTTCTCCTGTTTGGGTTAGGCCTTATTTGCTGTTCTTTCTCCAGATCCTTTAGGTGTAAGATTAGCTTGTGCACATGGGATTTTTCTAATTTTTTGAGAGAGGCTTGGATTTCCCTCTTAGGACTGCCTTGTGTTTTCATTAGTTGGTTTCAATGAATTGTTTAAGTTCTTTAATTTACTGATTGACCCAGTCATTCTTTTTTTTTTTTTTTTTAAGATTTTATTTATTTATTTGAGACAGAGAGAATGAGAGACAGAGAGCATGAGAGGGAGGAGGGTCAGAGGGAGAAGCAGACTCCCTGCCGAGCAGGGAGCCCGATGCGGGCCTCGATCCCGGGACTCCAGGATCATGACCTGAGCCGAAGGCAATCGCTTAACCAACTGAGCCACCCAGGCGCCCTGACCCAGTCATTCTTGAGCAGGACGCTCTTTAACATCCCCGTGTTTGAGTTCCTTCCAAATTTCTTCTTGTGGTTGAGTTCCAGTTTCACATCATTGTGGTCTGAAAATATGCAGGGAATCATTTCAGTCGTTTGGTATTAGTTGAGACCTGATTTGTGACCCAGTATGTGGTCTATTCTGGAGAAAGTTCCATGTGCACTCGAGAAGAATGAGTATTCTGTTGTGTTAGGGTGGATTGTTCTGTATATATCTATGAAGTCCGTCTAGTCCAATGTGTCATTCAGAGCTCTTGTTTCTTTGTTGATCTTCTGCTTAGATGATCTGTCTATTGCTGTGAGTGGAGTGTTGAGGTCTGCTACTATTAATGTATTATTATTAATATGTTTCTTTTTTTTTGTTATTAATTGGTTGTATAATTGGCTGCTCCCATGTTGGGGGCATATTTAATCTTCTTGTTGGATAGACTCTTTAAGTGTGATATAGTGTCCCCCTACATCTCCTACTACAGTCTTGGTTTAAAATCTAATTTTTCTGATATGAGAATTGCTACCCTACCTTTCTTTTGAGGTCCATTAGTGTGGTAAATGGTTCTCCATCCCCTCACTTTCCATCTGGAGGTGTCTTTAGGTTCAAAATGAGTCTCTTGTAGACAGCATATGGATGGGTCCTGCTTTTTTAATCCAATCTGCAAACCTGTGTCTTTTCATGGGAGCATCCAGTCCATTTACATTTTTTTTTTAAAGATTTTATTTATTTATTTGACACAGAGAGAGAAAGGACAAGTAGGCAGAGAGGCAGGCAGAGAGAGAGGGAGAAGCAGGCTCTCCACTAAGCTGGACGTGGGGCTCAATCCCAGGACCCAGGGATCATGACCTGAGCTGAAGGCAGCCGCTTAACCGACTGAGCCACCCAGGTGCCCCTCAGTCCATTACATTGAGTAACTATTGAAAGATACGAATTTAGTGCCATTGTATTGCTTGTAAGTTCCCTGTTTCTATAGATTTTCTATTTATTTCTGGTTTATGTGACTGTTGGGGTGTCTCTTCACTTACAGAATCCCCCTTAATATTTCTTATAGATCTGACTTGGTGGTTGCATATTCGTTCAGTTTCTGCCTGTCCTTGAAGCTCTTTATCTCTCCATCCATTCTGAATGACAGCCTTGCTGGGTAAAGTATTCTTGGCTGCATGTTCTTCTCATTTAGTACCCTGAATATGTCTTGCCAGCCCTTTCTGGCTTACCAGGTCTCTGTGAATAGGTCTGATGTTATTCTGATGTTGCTTCCTCCCTACGTAAGAAATCTCTTCCCCCTAGCTGTTCTCAGGATAGCTTCTTTGGCTCTAAGATTTGCAAGCTTCACAGTTATATGTCGGGGTGTTGATCTTTTTTAACTGATTTTGGGAGGGGTCTTCTCTGCCTCTTGGACGTGAATGCTTGTTTCCTTCCCCAGGTTAGGGAAATTCTCAGTTATAATTTGTTCAAATACATCTTCTAGTCCTCTCTCTCCACTCCCTCAGGGATCCCAATAATTCTGACATTGGAATGTTTCATGGCATCATTGATCTCTCTAAGTCTATTTTCATGAGCTGCCTACCTCTATTTTCCTCAGCTTCCTTCCTATCAGCTTAATTTCTAAATCACTGATTTGCTCTTTTGCCTCATTTACCCTGGCTGTTAGAGTATCCATTTTAGACTGCATCTCATTCATAGCATTTTTAAGTTTGGCCTAATTAGATCTCATTTCTGCCCTTAGAGATTCTATATTGTCGTTAATGTTTTATTCAAGCCTAGCTATTGACTTTATGTTTGCTGTCCTGAATTCTATCTCTGACATCTGGCTTAGATCCATATCCATTAGTTCTCTGGCAGAGGACATTGTCTCTGTTTCTTTTCTTTGTTGAAAGTTCCTCCTTCTAGGCATTCTGTCGAGGGATGGTTGAGTGAATAAGCAAGTCCAAAATATCAACCATGACCCCAGCTAGATGCACCCTAGCAAAATCTGGAGCAGTCAGAGCCACCACTGAAAAACAAAGCCAAAATGAAACACAAGAGTAAAATTGAAAATTTTTAAAAAAGGGAGGAGGGGAAGGGGGGCTATAATCTCTCAGAGTGGACAAAGCAGGGTGTTTCAGTTGTTATTGCATGTATTTTGGTCTGTGTGTTAGAGGACACTATGTCCCAAAATTACTAGCAAAGTAAGATTTGTATATATAAAAAGGTAAAACTGACTAGAGTGAAAAATGGGCTAAAATAAAGCATATATCTATAAAAAATATAGGTGTGTAAAAATACAAGTTAAAAAGCAAGTATGAAAAATGAGTTGATATAATAGACATCTAGTTGAAATGAGAAAGCAAAAAGAAAAATACAACAGAGAAAAAAGCATGACAAAAGGAAAAAAAAAAAAGAATTATATCTGAAGAATAATCAAGTCGTGAGGCCACACCTGGAGCTCAATATACAATTTTCCCCTGGCGTTGGGAATTTACAGTCTTACGGGGTAAGTCCATAGGGTTGTCGTCCACTTGTTCTTCCAGCCTGTCTTCTGGGGAAGGGGCCTGCCCGCTGTTTCTCAGGTAACCCTGCCTGTGCACAGTTGCCCCGTCCCCTATCAGATGGATGGGCTCAGTGGAAACTGGTCTTCTGTGTGGCTTTTGTTCCCTGGGGGCTTTCCGCTTCTCTTCAGAGGATCAGAGCAAAAATGGCCACAGCCAACTCTGGCCCAGAGCAGAAAAATCTCAGTCTGCCCTCTTTAATAGACCGTCCAGGATACAGTCTCCACTTTTGCATGTGCCGCTGAAAACTGCCGCCTCTCACGGTGCACGCTCACAGCTACTCTCTCAGAAGTGTTTTCAGGGGCCCAGGAGAGCCTCTGCCCTTTGTGCTTCTAAAACTGTGAGTGGCTGAGTGCTCTGCCCACCCGAAGTTCCACCCTAGAGCCCCTTCCCGGTCACTACTGCTCTGCGGGTTTTTACCCAGTTTCAGGTGCAGGTTCCAGATTTTTTCAGGCTGTTCAAGGAAAGAGCAGTTAACGACTAGCCCAGCTTGTGGTTTATGGCGATCTGGGCGGAGAGCCCCTTGCTGGGCTTACTGACCATAACCTACTTCCTGGCCCCAATGCTCAGGCCCTCTGCCCTTTCAGGAATCTCCTTTTGTTCTGTGGTCGCTTGTAACCTGAGACCACAATGCCCTACCTAGAATTCCGCCTTTTCATTTCCTGAGCCGCTTTCAGAGAGGGATGTCTCTTACTACAGCAGATTTCTCAGGGTTCTGATTTTGTGCTCTGGTGTTATATCACTTTCCAGGAACCAGCTTAGGGAGGTTCCCTCCCCCTTCTGTTTATCTTCCGATTATCTCCCCGTAGATTCATGACTCTGCATGTCCTACCTTGCAAAAAGTGCTTTTCTGCTTGTAGAGATCCAGATATACTTCTTACATCTCAGGCTGATTTCATGAGTGATAAAAATGGCTTGACAGACATCCAGGTAAATTCAGGGACCAGTTGAAACAGGGTCCCCTACTCCTCCGCTATCTTGCTTCCTCCCTACAGACCTCTTTTGAAAGGCTCCTTGTGAATGAGCCCATCGGGACTTCCTGGCAGCAAGCCCCTCCCTGGAAAGAGGGATACCATAGCCCCATGCTCTCCACCGGACGAAGTGCAGCAGGACTCCTAGAGCTAGAACCAGCTCCACTAGTACCTGCAGAATTAGGGGCAATGCTGGGCTCAGAGGAGGAGCCAGCAGCAGCCCTGGCTCGAGCATGAGCTCCAAAGTTACAGCCGAAGCCAGCAGGACTTTTGCACCGGCCCCAGAGGACAGGGAGATCTGGGACCAGCTCCAGAGGTAGAACATACTCCAGCAGCAGCACGCCACCAAAACTGGAGGCAGAAAACGCTAGTCTCCGCTCAAACACAAAGCCAGAAATAGAGGCAGTTTTACCACCAACTCCCGTGAAAGCTCTAGCGATGCTTCTGTAGCACCAGATCTAGAGCTAGGTCGAGGTCGAGTCAGAGAAAGGTCCAGAACTCGCTTTGGCACGCCAGTTCCAAGCTGGAGCCTAGCCAGCTCCAGAGCCAACGCCAGCTACAACTGGTGCTCTGATTCCTCCACACAAGCTACCAGTAGCTCAAGCACCACCAGCAGCAGCAACTCCAGACACACAGACTGCTGGGCCACCAATTCTGGGGTCAGCCCGCTGTCAGCTCCAGAGCTAGAGCCAAGGCAAGACTCCGAGCTGGACCGGCTCCACAGTCAGCTCCAGCGGCACCTCCGACACGGAGCCAGCACTGGCTCCCCCTGCAGAGCTAGGGCCAGGGGGCTCTGCGCAGCAAGACCCAATCCAGCACCAGCTCCAGAGCTAGAGCCCGCTCCGGCCCCACCTCCCGAACCAGCGGATGAGCTACATCCAGGGCCAGTTCCAGTACCGGAGTCGGCCTGTCCTCACCAGTGAAGGCATTCCTTTTCTTCTCTTTTGGCTTTTTTTTTTCTCTTCATGTTTCCAGGTATATTTCTAATTTAAGATAAAATAAACTTTATCTTTTTAAACATTTAAAATTGTACAACTCACTGACATTAACTACTTTTCCCGTGCTGTGCACCATCACCATTATCCAGTTCCAAAACATTCCCATCACCCCAGAGAGAAACCCCGCACCCACTAAGCAGTCAGTCATTTGTCATTCCCTATCATTCCCTACCTCCCCTGCTCCCTGGCAACCACTAATCTGGCACCTGTCCCTACTCGTTTACCTATGATGAATTTTTCATGGGATCATACAGCATGTGGTGTTTTGCATCTAGTTTCTCCCACTCAGTATAATGTTCTCGAAGTTCACCCAGGTGACAGCGAGTACTAATACTTCATTCCTGTTATGGCTGAATGAATTCCATTGTATGAACACACCTCATTGTGTTTATCCATTCAATTGTGGATGGACATGTGGGTTGTTTTCATCTTTTGGTTATTGTGAATAGTGCTGCTATGAATACTTATGTGCAGGCTTATGTTAGAGTACGTGTATTCAGTTCCTTTGGTTAGATACTGAGTGGAATTGGGTCAAATGATAATGGTATGCTTAACATTTGGAGGACTTTCTACACCCTTTGCCACAGTGGCTCTACCATTTTACATCTCCCCCAGCAGTGTATGAGGGTTCCTATTTCTCAAAATCCTCTCTAACACTTGTTATTTCTGTTTATTCAGTATAGCCCACCCCTGCCTGGCACGGAAAGTACATCATTGTGGTGTTGGCTTGCATTTCCCTACTATCTAATGATGATCATCTTTCCATGTGCTTAGTGGGCCATCTGTGTATCTTCTTTGGAGAAATGTCTACTATTTTTAATGGGATTGTTTATGTTCTTAAGTTGTAGGAGTTCTTTATATATTCTAGATGCAAGACCCTTATCAGATTTATGATTTGCAAATATTTCCTACCATTTTTTTGGGGGGGGGGGTTTCTTTACAGTCTCTTGAGATTGTCCTTTCATTCACAAAAGTTTTTAGCAATGATGAAGTCCTGTATCTCTGTTTTTTCTGTTGTTGCTTGTGCTTGGGTGCCATATTAGAGACACCATTGCCAAATCCAAGGGAATGAAGATTTACCCCTATGTGCTCTTAGTTTATTTCTAGGGTGTTAAGAGTTTTTGCTCTTAGATTTGGTTTTTGATTCATTTGGAGTTAACTTTTTTATATGGTATAAGGTAATGTTGTGACTTCACTCTTTTGTATGTGGATATCCAGTTTCCCAACACCAGTTTTTGCCTCGTTGAATGATCTTGGTCTCCATGTTGGAAAACAACTGACCGTACATGTTTGTATTCCTTGATTCTCAATGGTATTCCATTGACTCCTCTAAGTGTTGGTCTTCTCTGCTTGTACCTTGGAGGAAATATAATCTCAGAGTTTTTTTAATTCTTAGGATCATTTGATATAAGCTCATGTCTTATATAAATACACTTTTCCTTCTTCCTTTCCATTTGGGGGCTTTTAATTATGCATCTTGTATAATTGCTCTGACCAGAGTTCCATGACACATTGAAATGAAGTGGTGGAAGTGGGCATCCTTGACTTATTTATCATCTTAAGGAGAAAACTCTCAGTCTTTCACCACTGAGAATGATATACATATGAGTTTTTTCATAAATATTCTTAACCATAATTTTTAAAAAACTCATTTATTTTAGAGAGCGAGAGAGTGCACGAACCAGAGAGCAGGAAGGGGCAGAGGGAGAGAATCTCCAAACAGACTCCCCACTGAGTGCAGAGCCCTCCCTGGAGCTCAGTCTCACCACCCAGGAGATCATGACCTGAGCCCAAACCTAGAGTCGGACACTGAACCCACTGAGCCACCCAGGCACCCCTCTTTTATCACAATTTAATCTTCTATTTCTATTTTATTGAGAGCACTTGTTATGAAAAGGTTTGGCTTTTGTTGAAGCTTATCCTACATCAGTTGAGACAATCATGTTATTGATGTGGTATATGACATTAATTACCTACATTGAACAGCCTTTGTACTCCTGGTGTAAATCATACTTGGTCATGTATAGTCCTGTCAATGTGCTGCTAGATTCTGCCTGCTAGAATTCTGTTGAGGATTTTTACATCTCTCTTCATAATGGATTTTGACCTGCAGTTGTCTTTTCTTGTAAGGTCTTTGTCAGTCTTTGGAATCAGGACAATGCTGGCATTATAAGGTGACATGGGAAGTGTTCCCTCCTCTTGTACTTTATGCAGAATTTTAGAAGCATTAATGTTACATCTTCTTTAAATGTGTAGGACAAATCACCAGGGAGAGCATCAGGTTCTGGGCTTTTCTTTGTTGGGAAGTTCTCATTACTGCTTCAGTTTCTTTACTTATTGTAGGTCTACTCAGGGTTTCCATTTCTTCTGGAGGCAGTTTTGGTAGTTTGTGTGCTTCTCAGAATTTATCTTCTTCATCTTAGTGAGCCAATTTGTTGGTACAAAGTGGTTCCATTTTTGTCTCTTTTATCAATTTGGTAAATCTCAAAAAGAAAGAACTATTGTTTTCACTAATTTTCTTGAGTGCTCTTCTCTTCCATATATCTCTGATCTAATCCTCACAGTTTCTTTTGCTCTACTAACTTTGATCTTCTTCTTCTCCTCCCCCTCCTTCCTCTTCTTCTTCTCCTTCTCTCCCTCTTCCTCCTCATTCTTCTTCTTAACCAGAGGAACCCAATAGCAGTAACAGACACCAGCCAGTCAGAAGGCCACCATCTAGGTCTGGGTTGTTGGGTAGAGAAGCAATTACAGACTGGAGTGGATCAGTCTACCTGGGCAATTTCTACCTCACCTGGCATTCCAGGCCACCCCCAGACTGTAATTTCAGGCTGAACCTCTCCTACTGCAAGGTATGATGTCCAGCAATAGACTGGGCTTCCCATGGACCAATCACAGCCTTGAGCAACTTCTGTGCTCTGGGAACAAGAAGACTAGCTGAATTTTGCCAATGAGCACTGTCCATGGGTAGGAAGCCCTATGTAGTACTGGGCACTGTCTTTTGTGCACTTCTTTCATACCTTCCCATGTGTGGGTCACTGCCACCTGTGTTCATGGATACCCAGGTTGTCTGAGCCCCAAGAGCACCCATTCACCCAGGGTGTCTGATCAGTGCAATGTCAACCCTTCAATTCCACCACCAGACACCCAACACTGCACCCAAGACCAAAAGGTGCCCTCACTCCAAGTCCTGTGAGCAGCTCAGATGCAGCCCCTACCTAAGCAGTAGGGACATTGCCTGCCTGGTCTGCATGCACTCAACCAGCAACTCCAGCCGGATGTGGAGGAGATCAACATGCTTTGTCCCAGGGTCCCTGATGGCCAGGAAAAGAAGGTGACCTCCTTACCCTTTCTCCCTGACAGACATCCCTTCCTGGAGCCTGGGTCCCCACAACATACCCACAACAAGCAAGGCATACTCAGTCTCTAGAAGCCTCTGGGCTATGCTGGCGTGGAGTGCCCTGCACAATCCAGTGTTTCTGCTGATCTTGCAATTCCTCTCATTCTGGAGTTGACCTCCCAGTCATCCCTGGAGACCTCAGGCATCATCTCAGCCTCAGACAGCACCTCCTCCTCCTCCTCAGTCTCCACCACATCTGTGGCAGCCTTGGGCTCACACGAGCTCTGTGTCTCAGGGTCTGCAACCACAGCTCCTTGCTGCCACTCTCCATCCAGCAGGTGGGCGATGCTGCCTCATCCCCATCAGCCTGGACATGAAGATTGGCACCAACTACAAGAGCTTCCTGCTGAACTGGGCATGTGGGGCATCCCTTTGGTCCCCTCACTCAGACCTCTCTGGGTACTGACCTCACTGGAACAACTACTCTGACAAGAAGCCATGTCTGGACCTTCCAGGTGGCATGCCCAGGCCTGGAAGGATGCAGACGACCACCATGAATGCCACTCTACACTGGAGGAAACTGAGGCAGCTTCAACACCCCTGGCTGGTGCTTGGATACCCATGCTTGAGTGGGGGCAATAATATGCCCACCAAGCTCCTTCCAAATCTGGGGTGCTGTGGCTCTGATAAGACTGCCTGGATTGTGTTCCCTGACTCCTTGCCCCCCATCCAGAGAGCCCTGCGTGATCTGGTAGGTGCTCTCCCCAGCGTGCACTCCTCACCCCAACCAGCCTCCTCCAGGGAGCCTGCCAAGCCTTTGCCCCTCAGAGCCCCCTGCCATCCCTCCCCATGGCCCCCATCCAGGATGGCCTCACCTCCAAGGCTGGGCTCAAAGGCCACTTCCTCAGGCTTCTGTGCAAGCTCAGGCTTTGGGTCAGATTGACCTGGGTTCAAATCCACAGCAGGGCCATGTCACAGCCCTGTGACTGGCAAGCTCCTATGGGAACTCTTGGGACCTCAGGTTTCTACTTTGAAGATGGGGTCAGTGACTCCCACCTCAGGAGGATGTGTTGGGGATTAAAGCAGGGAGATGAAGGTGTTTGAGTGCCGGATTTTGGGGAGAGGGGCTGCTGCCAGGAAGACAGGGGGAGGGGATGTAGAGGAGGAAAAGGCGGCCTGACCTCCTCCCTGCCCAGACGTGTCCCCGTCACCCTCCCCTGACCCCGCCATGCACCGAGACGAACACTGGAGTGGAACGTGGGGGCCAGGACGGCAGGGTGGGGGTTATATTTCATTTCTATTTAGTCCCCAGGTCTCCATGTCCACTCAGTCCAGCGGCCCTGCCTGGCGAGAGTGGGGCTGGCCCCGGCCTAAGAGGACGTGAGGGTCACTGAGCAGGCAGTGGAGATAGGGACACGTGGGACCAACCCCACAGGGAGCCCCTTGGTGTTGCACATGCCTGCTGGGAGGTGGGGTCCCGTGCAGGCGCTGTCTGCTCGGCCGTGTGTGCGCCTGCGCAGGATCCACCTGCCGCTCACCGACCGTTGGTGGGAGGGCCCCGCCCACCCAGAGTGCACCTGCGCCACGTCCACCCAAAAGGTGGGAGCCGACCGGCCACGCCGAACCACACTAATGAAGTTCCTCCTCCAAGCCCTCATGGGACAGTCGGCAAACAGGGCAGGAGAGGCAGGGACTGGCCTGGGACCCACCAGGTGAGCAGAGGCCAGAGGAATGGGGATGGTCCCGGCTTCCGAGGCCAGGGCTTCACCTCCCATGGGGTTTTCTTTGGGAATGAGGGCCCCTAAGATCCTGGGGGACCCCTGCCCACACTCCCATGTGGAGCCCTTTCCTCTGGTCATCCTCGCATGGGCACACATACACACAAGGCTCTGCGTGCGCGCGCGCGCACACACACACACACACACAAACTAACTCCCCAGGGGGGTCAAAGGGGGCGTGGACCCTGGAGGTGACAAGGGGGAAAGAAGAAGGAGGTTGGAGGCAGCTGGGCCGTGGGGTGTGTGCATTGTCTCCTGGGAACATGCCCGGGGCTGTAGCATGGGGCTCGGGGGAGACCTGCCAGGCTGATGGCCAGGGCATCCCCAAGATGCCCAAGGGTTGTCACGGCACCCGCATTCTAGAGACAGCCCCTTCCTACTCAGTTCACTTGGCTGGAGATGCTTCAATCCTGCTGTATCCTGATGTCCCCAGGATGTGGTCTCAGCAAAGCCGACAGTGAGAGCCGTTTCCTACACTGCAGACCTGGGGTCAGGTCTCACCCCTGACACCTCTGGCCATTTGGCTGGAGGGACCCAAAGGTAACACAGGGAGGCCCAGAGGGAGCCAGGCCAGCCAGACACCGCTGTGATCTGACTGTGCAGCCCAGTTCCCCTCCTGTGTGTGTGTGTGTGTGTGTGTGTGTGTGCAGAGGTCTCAGGCAGGGTAGCCCACCCTGAGCAGGAGCAGGGTGATGAGGTATCAGAGCCCGGTGGGTGGGTCATGTTCACACCCCAGGTCAAGGCTGGCTGAATGGGACAGGGTGTGCTGGGGCGGCATCCTTCTCCCCAGGGTTTATCCTAAGCCCTGTAGGTATATATCACTGCATCCTAGGTGCAGGACTGTGATCTGGGAGCAGCAGGGTGAGTGGGTAAAGAACAGTGAGGATGGCTGGGCAGGGCTGTGATGCCTCCGAGCCAGCTACTGGTCCCTGTCTTTGCAGAGCCCCTTGGAAGCTGCATTTTTTTCCTGCTCCTGCACCTGGCTCCTCACAATGGGCAGACGCGGTGTTTGGAGGCATCTCCCTCCCTCCAGAGCTGCTGATGCAACGAGTGAAGTGGCCTGCAGCTCAGAAGCAGCTGCTGCAGGTGACCCCCAGCTGCAGGTGGTCTGTCCTCTGGCTCTGGAGCTGCGCTGGCTCCCACTCCTGGACTTGGCTCCTCGAAATCTGCAGTTGGAGATGTCTCTGATGGGTCAGATGGGTTCACAGCTGCGAGAGGACAAAAGCTCACCCCTGTGCCTGCTCTCCGTGGGCCTTTGCAGAGACAGAGCCCAGCCCAGGGCCTCCCAGAGAAGCCACAGCCAGGAAGGAACCCTCAACGGGGACGTCTCCCCGACTGCAGTCCACTCGCTGGGTGCTCTGAGCCCAGTCGTTCCTCCTGGCCCCACACCAGCCTCTGGGGGCTCCTCCCTGTGGGGCCAGCCCTGACCCATCCCCACACACCACAAACACCCAGCCCCAGCCTTCTCAGTCTGGGGCTCAGCTTCGGTGGGCTCCGGCTCCTGGACCACAGTCCAGTGACCAACCACCTGGGACAGTGGTCTGGGTGGTGTTGGAGGTCTTCCTCGGCAATCCCCAGCACCTGCTCCTGAGGACCCCTGTGGGGTCACTCCCTCTGTCAGGGAGGAGGGCATGTCCACCAGCCGCCTCTCCATGTCATCCGTTGACTTCTGCAAGGACAGGGACCGGTAGCCGGCCCCGAGGCATCACAGCCTTGCCCAGTCATCCTCACTGTCCTCCTGCCCAGTCCCCCTGCTGCTCCCAGATCAGACACACCCGTGTGTGCACAGCCCAGAGCCTCCCAGAGAAGTCGCAACCAGCAACCCTCATCAAGACCTCTTCCAGACTGCAGTCCACCAGCTGGGCGCTCTGAGCCCAGTCTTGGCTCTTGTTCCCAGCCTCTCAGGGTGTCTTCCGGTGGGGCCCAGCACCTCCCCATCCCCAGACACCCACATATACCCACCCCTGGTCTTCTCAACCTTGGGCATGACCTCTGTGGGTCCAGGTCCTCCAGCAGAGTCCAGGGAAGTGGACATGGCGCTCTAGGTTGGAACCGGGCATGTTGAGCTGCATATAGGCCACCAGCTGCTTGAGGCAGGGAAAGTCTGGGGCTGACAAGTGCTCTGAGTCCTGGTCCAGCCAGGGGCCCAGAATGGAGGAGATGGCCCTGGAGGTAGAAGGACAAACAGCAAAGTAAGTGGCCTGGCCCTTCCTTCCACCCAGCCCCCTGGGGCAGCCCTGGGGATGCTCCATCCAGAGGCCAGGCCCACCCACCCCACCCCCACCGGCCATCCAGGCAGGGGGAGGTCTGGCCAGCATGTGCAGGCCAGCAGTCTCCATGGGAGGGAGCCCTCCATCACTGGTGTGAGCACCCCTGCTTTCCTCAGGGGGCCTGCCCCACTGCTCTGTCTGGGGTCCCTCCTGCTGCAAAGGAATCTCCAGGAGGGTGGGGGGCCAGTACCCTCCTCCTCTCCAGGAGCCCACCCTACAGCTCCACTCCTGGGAACGTCCCACACTTCCAAAACTTTGTTTGAGCTCCACTCACTGTGTGCAAAAAACCTGTGACACTCAGTTCCCCCGTCTCCCCAGTCCCTGGTCCAAGAGGTTTTCTTGTTCAAACCCGACACCACGCTCTCTCAACTCCTCTCTCCATTTCCTTTTCTCTCCCCACAGAAAGGGCTCCCTCCCCACCACAGCAGGGCAGCTTTTCTCTTCCCCAATTCCTTTCCAGGCACCTTGCACCTGCCCCACTATCTCCCTCCAATGGTGGACATCCTTCTTCCTATCTTTGCATCGATTTCCTGTGTGTTCCAAGCGATGTGGCCTCAATACAGCTGTGTTCCAGGGGCCAGGAAGGCCCAGGGTCCCCCTACTTCACCATCTTAACTCCTCCCATAGTTTACAAGATTCCATTTAAATAAAGGCAGACACAGACTCACTCCTAGGGACATTTTGTTTATAGCAAGGAGGTTCTGCAAAGCAGTGACAGAGGGTACTTCTGAGTAAATGGTCCAGGGTCAACTGGTTACCATATGGGAAAAAAATTCACCTTTACTCTTATCTCATACCATGAACAAAAATCAATGCCAGGTGGATCTCAAATATAATGTGGAAGTTTGAGAGAATAATATTTTTAAAAGGTACCTTAGGAAATAATTTCAAGATCCTGGGGCCAGCAAAGATTTATTGGAGCATGAAGTGTACTAAACACAAAGAAAAAATTGATTAATTGGGAATCATTTAAATGAACGCCTATTTTTATCAAAAGACACCTTTAAGAGTAAAAAAGGCAGGCACAGAATGGGGATACACATTTGTCATCTTTTTACTGGACAAAGTGACGTGGGAAACAAAGGCAGAAGGAAATGGACATAAAATTAAATGTCCTAACCTGCAGCCCATTGACAAATACTTGAGGCAGGCAGAGTATAAGATTCCTCCAGGAAAGTCCCAACTGTCTTAATGGTAATGCCTTGCTAGACGGAAAAACAACCTTAGCTTGACCATAGCAAGGCCTCCAAAATCCTGTGAGTCCTCTTTAGCATATGAAAATCCATTTATAACTTCCTTTGTCTTTACTTCCCCCAACCCCAAAGTGTATAATCAGTTGCTCCTCACAATCCCTGGACAGCAGCTCTCCCTGCCAGGGGTCCTGTTCCCCTGATTTAATAAAACTGCCCTTTTGCACCAAAGAGGTCTCAAGAATTGTTTCTAGGCCATTGGTTCTAGACCCCTACACCACTACTACAAGCCACATCAAAAGGACTCGTATCTAGGATACGTACCCACCGTATTGCTCAACATACAGACAATCCACCAGAAAACATGGCATAAGATCTGACGAGGCATTTAGCAAGAAAGGTAGCCAAATGGTAAGAAGTGTATGAAAGGGTGCCCACATCATTCCTTCTCAAGGAAATACAAACAGAATCCACAGTGAGACACCTCCACGCATAGACCCCATTGCTGAAACATGCTGAGCACACCTCATGTTGGTGAGGATGTGGACCCACCGCAACTCTCACACCCCGCTGTGAGTGTGAACTTGGAAATCTCTTTGGTACGATCTCCCAAGATCGACACACACTTATTCCCTGACCCGCCCATTCCACAGTAGGCGCACACCCAACCCAGATGCGCCCTTTTGTGCGGGCAGGGCTCAGAGCAGCGTTCTTCTGCCTGTCAGCACAGTGAGAACAACCCAAAAGTGGCTCAGTCGCCGCGTGGGTAAATGAAGCGAGTGACATGCTTTAGAGTGGAATACTCTACGGAAATAAAAATCAACTGAGCCCCATCCAAGAAGAGGGGTGAGTCTCAGAAGCATGACGAAATAGCCAGGCATGACAGCAGACGCTCTGTCTGATTCCATTCCATGAAGGTCAGAGACGAGAAAACGAAATTTGGAGGTGACAGTATGGGGCCCCCTTTGGGAAGAGAGGAAAGGGACGTGGGATGCGCGCATCAGGGGGTGTCCGGCGAGTTAGCAGTGAGGAGTCCTGTGGGTTCTGTTTCCCGCTGCGCTCCCCTCGGACGGTTTGTGCCGCGCTGCAAGTATGAGTCCCAGACCGTTGGTATGTGTGCTCTGCTCCAGCCTGCAAACCCAATCACACGATGATAAAGTGCTTTTCTGGTTAGTCCCAAGGCCAGATTGCACAGTGCCGGGCTCCGGACTCTGGCATCTTGGGGCACAGATTCATATCCTGGGCCTAACCTCTTCCTTTCTGGAGACCCTGGCTAACTGATGAACTCTGGGATTCAGCTTTTTCATGGGTCAGATTTGGTACCTCTGTCTTCTTTAGTGAGAGGATTAAGTCCTTGCTGGTGCTCCGCAGGAACTCCATAAATATGGCTCCATGTTTGTTCTTGCCTCCCTCCCTCTTGGGCTGGGGAGGTGGTAGATGGTGGCTTGTGCCAGATGCAGGAGCGTGATGGGGATGGAGTCCACGTGTCTTCCAGGGGAGGACCATGGAGAACCTCCCAGGGCCTGCTGCCCACCACACTCCCGGTCTCAGGCTGCTCCCCATCTGTAAAGACATGGTGAACTAACCAGGTGATCTCTAGCTGGTTAGTCCCACTAACTACCACACTGAGGACCCAGGAGCCTCCTTTGTAGGACACGCTGCGCACCTTAGGATCCGGGACCCCTGCTCAGAAAGGATTCTCTTGTGCTAGGGCCCCCAGAGCAAGGCAGGAAAGGTGCCCTGTGCACTTTGGCGACTATGGAGCTGAAGTTGTTCTGTGTCCTTGACCATGTGGTTACTCCTGGGAGGGTGTCGGCCCTGCTGGAGAAGAGTCTCTCTGTAGCGTGGCTCTGGGTCTTTGTGTCCCACAGTTTCCACCCAGAGAGGGGGGAGGGACAAGGAATGGCGGGGCTGGGGACGCAGGCGCCCTCACCCAGAGGGCTCAGGTGATCTGGACTGAGAAGTGCCATCGGCTCTCCCAGGGCCCCTGGGGCAAAGGGGTGGGAGCTGCAGGCTCTGCAGACCATGCACAGGATGTCCAAGGTGCACTCGCCACCCCTCGAGAACCCAGGTGAACACACACGTGTCCTGGCTGCACGTGCCTTGGAGTCGCTCACTCCAAGCTCCCTGACTGACAAGAAGAAACTGAGGCTGCCTCTCTTCTGGCTGCCCGCACACTAGGGGGTTCCTCCCAGTTTTAGACGGAAAGGGGAGTGGAAACAGAACCCTAGCCCCTTGAGCTCTTGACGGTGCCTAGGGATGGCCCCAGCCCATGTGCCCCATGGCCATTTGGCAGACATCCCGGCCATCAGCTTGGCAAGTCTCCCCTCCTCATATTCAGGGCGCTGAGCATGTTGCGAGGACTCGGGATGCCCCTGCCCCATGGCCCAGCTGCCTCAGACCTCTTTCTTCTCTCCCCCTTGTCACCTCTCCCGTATGCACTCCCCTTTTGATGCCCAGCTGGGCAGTCAGTGTGTGTGTGTGTGTGTGTGTGTGTGTGCGCGTGTGTATAACTGTGCCAGGTGGGGATGCCCAGAGAAAAGGGCCCCCCATGGAAGGGTGTGAGCAGGGGGCCCCAAAACCTCAGATGCTCCCATTCCCAGTGCAAACCCCATGGGAGGGTGGAGCCCTGGTCTAGGAGGAGGGAACCCTCTCTTCTTCTTGGACTCTACTCACCTTGAGTGTCCTGGGCCAGTCTCTGCCTCTTCCCTGGCCTCAGTTTCCCAATTGTCCCCTGAGGAACTGGCATTGCACCTTAAGCCTGAAGACATTCTGGAAGCAGAATTCCCTCTTCCTCCAGGGACCTCAGTCCGTTTCCTTGAATGGCCTTCCACTGATTGCATGTGGCCCACCCAGGCCAAAGAGGGTCGGGCTCCCTGATGAAGCTCAGCTGGTGGCCACGATGAATTACTAGCTCGTAGGTCAAGGAATGAGGGAGCCAGTGAAACCACAGAAGCCAGGACCATGCACCAGGAGCCGTGATTTGGGTGGGGATGGAGGGCATCCCAGCATGGGCCCTGAATGGTCCACCGGGTGCGTCCAGCTGTCCTCCGGCCACTGAGCCTCCTTTGCCTGCAACACGCTCTTGTCCTAGGTCTTCTCCATCTCATCCCCAAACCAGGCTGAATATCCTGGGAGCAAAGCAACAGCAAGGGCCCCTGAGGAGGGTCTTCCTGGACTCTGTGTCCTTGAGGACTACTGGGACAGCCTGGCAGTGGCTCAAAATACCTCCCAGGCACTGGGCGAGGGATGCACAAGTCATTCCACAGGAAATTCTCCTACAAGCCTTCAGCAGGCCCAGTTACTTCCTCATTTCCCAGATGAGGCTGAGAGATGTGCCCAGGGTCACGGATTGGAAAGAGGATGAGCAGGGACTAGGAACCCCACCTATCTGATGCTGGGGACTATGTTCCTTCCTAAGCACTGCTGCACAGTGGTGCCTGGAGCTGGGCAAGAGTGGCCAGGGAAGGGCCAGCCTTGGGCTCTGTGGCTATGCCCAGGACCTGGTCCAGCCTGTCTGCCCCCTGGCAGCATGAGGCTTATGTGGGCACCAGACCAAAGGTTCCCAGGACCCAGCTTCAGGGTGCAGTCTCCCGGTGAGGTGGGCCATGCAGAGTCCTCAGGCCCTGGGTTCAAATCCTGGCTCTGCCCTCTGCTGGGTGCAATTGGGCAAGTCTCCTGAAGCCTCAGTGTTCCCATCAGCGACATGGAACAATGATCCCTCTTTCCTCATGGAATTATCAGGGCGATTCAGTGAGGTGACACATGTGGGAAAGAGTGGACAAGGAGACTGTGGATGTGCTAGACTGCAGACAGGACTTCACATCAGTTTTCCACGAGAGGGAGACTGAAAATAAACAAGGAGGATGGTCACAGATGTTCCCAACAGCTCCGTGATGCAGACAAAACAGTGGAATGGCCCCTGGTCCAGAGCCCAGACTCTGGGCAAATTCTTATGCAGTGACAGAAAAAGCCTGGGAGGAGGGGAATGGAGGGGCCAGCGTCCACCCATTGGAAAAGCAGGTTGCAGGAAGAGCACATGCTCCGGTGCCCACCCTGCCGCACACGAACACACAGGTGCCCCCATACACGTGCGTGCTCTTCCGGGAAGGGGGGTGCGTGCCCAGTGACCCCCAAAGGCTAAAGGAGCTGGGAGACTGAAGAAAAGGAGACAGGTCCTGTTGACAAGAAATGATTTTTTCCAGGGACCTAAGGACAGAAGGAAGTCTTGGGCACCACCAGACACCAGTCCATCTTCACAAGCCCATGTCCGTGAGACCTGTTTTCACAGCCCCAGGAGGAGGATGTGGGAGAACAGGTGTGTGTAGCCGCCCAATCTCCAGGGCAGATGGAGGACCTTCTTGCCAGAGGGTGTCATTAAAGGTGTGGTTCACAGAAAGAATGTGCAAGGGGGGAGGACTGTGCTCTGGAGGCTGAGGTCACAGAGCAGTGTCAGGGCGGGTTTGTCCAGCTAGTGTGAATCTGCTTCCCAAGGGGACACACAGGGACCCGCGGGCGCGTGTGGGACGGGACCCAGGGGCGGGCACTCTTACACATGGGGACAGACAGGGGAAGGACTGGAAAGGTGACCACTCCCTGTTAGGGCTCTCGGGGGTGGGAGGCTCTGCTACTTTCACTTAGATTGCTTCTCTTTATTTTACTATGATAAACATTTATTGTCCTTGTAATAAATCCTTGATGATGAAAAATGAATAATGTGCTTGGTCCGCAGATGACTGAGACATGGAGAACACTTAACCTAGGACTTGACTCTTTTTGCAATTACACAAGTAAGACACACTGTACATGAAACATGGAAACACCACTAAGGGAGAAGAGGCATTTGCAAGTCCCACCCTGAGGTGACCATCAGGACGGGATTGATGCACATCTCCAGTCTCGGGCTCTCTCTCTCACACCTGCACACCTCTTTCCATCTAGGTGTCTCCCTGTGGAGATCACATCCGTGTGGTCTTACAGGTGGGGTCCTGGATGCAGACGGTGGGTCTCAGGGGAGAGGGCCCCGAGGTCTCCCTCTGGGCGCAGAGAGACCCCGTGCCCGCGTTAGCACCACCTGGCATTCTCTCCACCCTGTGCACCAGGACTGTGGATCCCATCCATCTCCTTGGGCATTAGCGTTGTTCCATTCCCTGCTCTCTCCCTGCAATGCTTTTGCCCAGCTTTCTGCATTTCCCTGGTTTCTGTGTGGGCCACAGGAGGAACCAGCCCTGTCCTGTCTGGGGTCAGGCTGTGGTGTCCCAGCAGGAACAGGGGTCTTGGCCCCAAGATTGTGCCCATAATTCCTAAAGTGGCCTCTCTGATCTGTAATCCATCAGGGATTTCAATATCGAATAAGGGAAATTCTATATCAAATAAACAGAAGAAAACGAGTCCCCTTTGAAAATAGGTGGGCAGACACAAAGGCTCCTATTGCGTGATTCCACGTATAGAAACATCCAGAACAGGGAAAGGAACAGGGAGAGAAAGCAGCTTAGGGGTTTTGATGGTCTGGGCTGCAGGAGAAATGGGCAGGGGGGTCTTCTGGTTCGGGGACTCCTTTGGGATATGAGATATTCCGCAGCAATGTTCTGTGGTGTGGTGGCACAGCGTTGGGAAGGTACTTATGCTCATCACATGTTCAATTGAAAACAAGTAATTTTATTTAAAACAAATAATAAACAGTGTACAGAACATGAAAAGATCAAATAACAGTTAATATGTACCAGAGAGAAAGAACATAGGGGGAGGGGATGAAACAATCTGGTGGGGCTTCGGGGTCAGGTGATGGGACTAAGGGTAATTGTACAAGGAGCTCTCCCCGCAGGGCTGTGGGCTCTGGATGTGGCTCTGGGAGCCCTGCGGGAGCAGGAGTAGGGGCAGGGGTTAGGATAGGGGCAGGGCCAGGGGCAGGGACAGGTGTAAGAGCAGGGCCAGGGGCAGGGACAGGTGTAAAAGCAGGACCAGGGGCAGGGGCAAGGGGAGGGATGGGGTCAGCAGTAGTGGGAGGTGCAGGATCCAGGGCAGGACCTGGGTCAGGGGCAGGAACAGGAGCTGGAACAGGGGCGGGGGAAGGGGCAGGGGCAGGGGGAGCAGCAGGAACTGCAGAAGGGGAAGGGGCTGGGGCAGGGTCAGGAGCTGGGTCAGGGGCAGAAATAGGAGCACAGGCAGGGGCAGGGGAAGGGGCAGTGGCTCTGGCAGGGGAAGGGGCAGGGGTTAGGACAGGGGCAGGGACAGGTGTAAGAGCTGGGCCAGGGCCAGGGGCAGGGGCAAGGGGAGGGACGGGGTCAGCAGTAGTGGCAGGTGCAGGATCCAGGGCAGGAGCAGGGACAGGACCTGGGTCAGGGGCAGGAACAAGAGCACAGGCAGGGGCAGCGGCTCTGGCAGGGGCAGGGGGAGCAGCAGGGGAGTGGCAGGACAAGAGCACAGGCAGGGGAAGGGGCAGTGGCTCTGGCAGGGGCAGGAACGGGGCAGGGGCTGGGGCAGGAGCAGGTGCCCATTCTTCCTGGCCCACGTCAAGCTCTCCGTGGGCAGGTGCCGGGTCACCTGCCGCCTCCTGGTCACCTCCTGAAGTCGCTGCAGACACCACGCCTTCCTCCAGAGCTGCCGATGGAGTTGGAGCTGGCTCTAGCTCCTCAGATGAAGCAGCTGTGAGAGGAGAAAAGCTCACCAGCCTCTGGGGGCTCCTCCCTGTGGGGACAACACCGACCCATCCCCACACACCACAAACACCCAGCCCCAGCCTTCTCAGCCTCGGGCTCGGCTTCGGTGGGCTCTGGCTCCTGGACCACAGTCCAGTGACCAACCACCTGGGACAGTGGTCTGGGCGGTGTCAGAGGCCTTTCCAGGCAATCCCCAGGCCCTGCTTCTGGAGAGCCCTGTGGGGTCACTCCCTCTGTCAGGGAGGAGGGCATGTCCACCAGGTTCCTCTCAATGTCATCCATGGCCTTCTGCGAAGACAGGGACTGGTAGACAACCCCAAGGCATCACAGCCCTGCCCGGCCATCCTCACTGTCCTCCTGCCCAGTCCCCCTGCTGCTCCCAGATCAGACGCAGACCTGTGAGTGCACAGCCCTGCACCCGGGATGCAGTGACCCATCCCTGCAGGGCTCTTGGGATAAACCTTGGGTAGAAGGGGCAGTGCCCGCACACCCCATCCCACACAGCCATCCTTGACCTTGAACATGACCTGCCCACTGAGTATCTGACCCCTCATCAGCCTGCTTCTGCTCGGGGTGGCCTCACCCCCCATAACCCCTCTTTACACACACACACACACACATGCAAACACACAGATACACACAATCACGCACACAGATACACACACACACACGGAGACACACACTCTCACACACACTCACACACAGACACACACACACACAGGGAGGGCACCTGGGGCTACACAGGTCATATCAGAGTGAGTGGGGCTGGGTGGCCGGCTCTGGGCCTCCTGGTGTCACCTTTCTGTCCTTCTGGCCAAATGGCCAGAGGTGGTGGGAGCCCTGATTCGACATCCCCAGCGGGGGACAGCATTTGCAGGGCGCGATTTCTTCAGCCTGCGGCCTCCGGACTTTGGGAAGCAACACCCGAACATGTTTTTTGTTGGAGGATCTCCAATGAAATGAGCTGGTCAGGGGGCTGTCTCTGGAATGTGGGTGCCTGGTTACCGGGGTTCCAAATTCTGTTGGGCTCTGTTGTCAGGGAAGTGGACCTTACCCAACTTCCTCCTCACACAAGAGCCCCCCAAGGGCCCCCCTCCCCCAGCTGCTCACCCTCCCCCCATGCCCCATCCATACAGTGACACCCACACAGACCACCCACAGCCCCCGGGAGGCCTGGGTGCAGCCGGTGTCCCCGCTGTGAGGACACAGAGCTGGGTTCAGACCGGGCTCCTGCGCGTGCCCAGGGCTGTGACCCAGGACAGACCCTGTGCCTCTCAGGGCCTCCCCAGTCTGCCCATCTGCACATTGGGGTATTCTGGCTTCTACTTCTAGGGACGCCATCAGGGGTAGGACCTCTACACATGTTCCGTACCTGCTATCACAGGAGGCTGGTGCATACTTGGCAATGCAAGGATGAGCCAGGAGCTGGGCTTGGCATGGAACACAGAGGGGTTTGGGTCTGCTCTGGGGTCTGGGCAAAGGCACCCCCCTCCTGCCTGTGTCCCAGTCCCCATGGGAAGATTGCAATGACCTTATTCTGACCTTGTCCTCTCACAACACAGACTTCCAGGGGCTCCCATTAGGGTTAGGCTCAGGTCCCAGGGCCTCATCTCTGCCCATGTGCTGGGCAGTCCCCACAGTGGCTCCCAGCATCCCCGAATCCTGGTCACACATCCCTATGGAATCCCCTCCCCTCCAGGGTGGATGGCCTGTGTGACTGCACTCTCAGGCATAGAATGGGGCAAAATAATGGGATGTCATTTCCAAGCTGATCGAGGAAAGTCTGTGACTTCTTCTGGTTCCCTCTTTCCTGTGTTCATTCTCTGTCTCCTTCTCTGTCTCTGTCTCTGTGTCTCTCACAGGAGCAGGATCTTCAGGCTCTGGGGGCGATGTGAGAAACCTCAGAATCCTCCCTTGTCCCCATTTCCCTCTCCTGTCCTGGTGCTCCGTTCCTTCCTAAGGCCTCCTCAGCCCGACCAGAGCAGTGATTCTGGAACCTCTTCCAAATGGGGACCCTGAGGCTGCAACAAGGAGGGTCTTGACCTTGGTCCCCAGACTAGTTGTCAGTGCTCTGCCACGTTCTGCGTACCCAGGTCCTCAGCCCCCCAACCCCCCAGTCTGTCTCCTGCTCAGAAGGACCTCGAGGGAGTACCAAGCATTTTCCCAGGACTGGGAGCACAGTGGGTCGGGGATGGAGATCCAAGGCCAACAGGCTTTTCCACAAGCCTGTGGGACCCTAGGGACCCTGCATCGCTACAGCCCAAGTGACAGAAGAGTAAGCTGAGGCCTTTGTGCTGTAGCCCCTCTGGACTTGGGGGTGGGTATCTCTTCCTGCTTCCAAGTGCCCAGGGTGGTGATGGACACCGGAACCCAGACCCTGTCCTCTCCCAGTGCCCTGGCAAACCCCCTGGGCCCCTTGGGGACCCCTGACCATCAGCCTGGCCTGTCTCCTCTCCCCATGCTATGGATCTGGGTCCTTGCCAGGAGTCCAGATGCCCTGCCCCATGGCCCAGCTGTCTGCAACCTGTTTCTTCTTTCCCCCTTGTCACCCACCTCGCTCCCAGGGTGTCCTCCCCTTCTGACCCCCAGCTGGGCAACCAGAGTGGTGTGTGTGTGTGTGTGTGTGTGTGCAGGTGCACATGCCTCTATGTTTCTGGGGATGCCCAAGGTCATGTCCCCACATGGGACGGGGTGGGTAGCTATTCCTGAGGATCTGAGGGGCTCTCACCCCCAAAGCGAATCTCATGGGAGGGTTGGGGCTGGCCTAGGACTGGAGAGCAGCCCTGCTCCTTGGACTCTGCACACCTCATTTGTCCTGGGCCAGTCCCTGCCTCTCTTGACCCAGGTTCCCAACTGTCCCTGAGTGTTGGATATGGAAACACTTGAACGTGGCCGCTCCTCCAGGGGTAGGTGGGGGACAGGTGCACCAGGCACACAGGCCTCCCCACCGAGAGGGGCAGCAGGTGTGTCATGGCCAGGTGTGCACAGATGACCTGCCCACAGCTCCTGTACCATGACCCAGCCCTGCGGCGGATGTGCACGAGACCCATGGCTCCACACCTGACCGGTCCCCCACATTCCCTCACCACCGCCAACTGCTCTGTGGCCCCAAAGTCCACTGAGCCCTGCAAGCACGCCTACCCTGGGTGGCAGGCCTCAGGGTGCAAGGCCAAGTGGGTTGGACATCTGGGGATGCACAGGTCACTGAATACCCCCCACCCAGCTGGCCTGGAATGCAGATACCTTCTCAGGGTCCAGCTAAGTGCAGGGCTGAGCCAGAGGACCTGGAGGCATCAGTGGAGGCCAACTCAGGGCAGGGAGAAGATTAGTCCATCCCTTCCCCTTCTCCTCTCCTCCTTCTGCCTTGTCTTCCTGGCAGTACCGGGGACAGAGGTCCAGCCTGTCCCTGGCTGCAGCCCTGGCTTTAGTCAGAGGGGCAGGCAGGAGGCCGGGGTGGAGGGGCCCCCCAGCAGGATGCCCGAGTATGAAGGTGGTCGTTACTGTAATGAGGGACCCCGTGGGCATTCAGGGATTTCAGCCCCAGTACTCGGCCCCTGCCCCATCCTTTACCCTCCACAAGGCCCTGCATCCTCCCCAGCCCAATCCTTGTCTGCAACCAGTCCTCCCTCCAGACCCAGGTAATCCAGCTGCTCCCAGGGGGCTGCAAAATCATTACAAGCTGGAGCAGAGCCAGCCCTATGGGGCCTGGTTCCGGGTCCTGCAGCCCCACAGTGAGGAGAAGTGAGGCCAGGCAGGAGGAGGGAGAGGGCAGAGTGGACTCTCCCTGGGGGCCATGGCTCCCTGATCAGCACAGACCCTGGTGTTTGCTGGCCCCTAGAACACCCAGACTCCTACTCCTGGGCAGGCTCTGGGAGGGAGACCAGAGTGTGGCTCCTGCTAGCTTAGATATGTCACTCTGTCCCGTAGCTACAGCCTGTCCCACGAGCTGGACTCCCCCTCCTAGTCAGCCAGCAACACCTTCAGGGCCAAGAACAGGCCATCGTGAAGCTCAGGGGCCAGTGCGTGACTGGGCAGGCAGGGCAGGGCTCACTCTAGGCTCAGGGAGTCTCTGGCTGGGCTAGTGGGGTCTTGGGAGCACTGGCCTTCCAGCTTCTCTGCTGACCAGCCCTGGGACTGGAGCCATTTACCTCCCCTCTCTGGGCCTCGCTCTCCTCCTCTGTGCAATGGGGTGATGCTGAATGATCGCTCCCATGGCAGGAGCATGTGGGGTGTTGGTGATTGATTTAAGCTGGGCACGGAGCCTGGATTGCAGAGTGCAGAGGGGGATGGTGAGTGGTGTTGCCAGTGAGCACCCCTCCCCCTAGAAGCAATCCAGGCCTTCCATGCAGCCCCCATGCCCCTGGCTGGGAGCCCAGGAGCAGTGGCTGACCACACTTCTGGTTGATCCATTCATTCTTTAGTAGGATGCTCTTTAGCCTCCATGTATTTGAGTTCCTTTCAAATTTTCTCTTGTGATTGAGTTCCAATTTTAAAGCATTGTGGTTTGAAAATATGTAGGGAATGATCCCAGTATTTTGTTACCAGTTGAGACCTGATTTGTGACCCAGTATGTGATCTATTCTGGATAATGTTGCGTGTGCACTTGAGAAGAATCTGCATTCTGTTGCTTTAAGATGTAATGCTCTGAATATATCTGTGAAGTCCCATCTGGTCCAGTGTGTCATTCAAAGCCCTTGTTTCCTTGTTGAACTTCTGCTTATAAAATCTGTCCATTTCACTGAGGAGGGTGTTAAAGTCCCCCCCCCACTATTATTGTATAATTATTGATGTGTTTCTTTAATTTTGTTATTAATTCGTTTATATATTTGTCTGCTCCCATGTTAGAGGCATAAATATTTACAATTGTTAGATCTTCTTGTTGGATAGACCCTTTAACTATTTAGTGACCTTCTTCATCTTTTACTACACTCTTTGGTTTAAAATCTATTTTGTCTGATATCCCAGCTTTCTTTTGATGTCCCTTAGCATGATAAATGGTTCCTCACCCCCTCACTTTTGATCTTGAGGTGTCTTTGGGCCCAAAATGAGTCTTTTGTAGGCAGCATATGGATGGGTCCTGCTTTTTTATCCAATCTGATACCTTGTGTCTTTTGATTGGAGCATTTAGCCCATTTACATTCAGAGTAACTATTGAACGATATGAATTTAGTGCCACTGAATTACCTGTAAAATCACTGTTTCTGTGTATTGTCTCTTTTCCTTTCTGGTCTATATTACTTTTGGGCTCATTCCTTGCTTAATGGATCCCCTTTAATATTTCTTGCAGGGCTGGTTTAGTGATCACAAATTCTTTTAGTTTCTGTTTGTCCTGAAAGCTCTTTATCTATCCTTCCATTCTAAATGACAGCCCAGCTGGATAAAATATTCTTAGCTGCATGGTTTTCTCACTTAGCACATTGAATATATCATTCCAGTCCTTTCTGGCCTGCCAGGTCTCTGTGGATAGGTCTGCTGCCAGTCTAATGTTTCTTTCCTTGTAGGTTACAGACCTTTTGTCCCAAGCTGCTTTCAGGATTTTCTCTTTGTTTCTGAAATTTGCAAGCTTCACTATTATATGTCCAGGTGTTCACCTATTTTTATTGATTTTGAGGGGGGTTTGCTGTGCTTCCTGGACATGAGTGCCAGTTTCCTTCCCCAGATTAGGGAAGTTCTCAGTTATAATTTGTTCAAATAAACCTTCTGCTCCCACCCCCCTTTCCTCTTCCTCTAGGATCCCAATGATTCTAATAGTGTTTCATTTTATGGTATCACTTACCTCTCAAATTATCCCCTCATGGTCCAGTAGTTGTTTATCCTCTTTTTCTGTTTCTTTATTCTCCATCATTTTGTCTTCTTTATCACGGATTCTCTCTTCTGCCTCAGTTATCCTAGCAGTTAGAACCTCCATTTTTGATTGCCTTGCAGTAATAGACTTTTTTATTTTGACCTGATTAGATTTTAGTTCTTTTATTTCTCCAATAAGGGATTCTTTAGTGTCTTCTATGCTTTTTTTCAAGCCCAGCTAGTATCTTTATAATTGTTATTCTGAACTCTAGTTCCAACATCTTACTTATATACATATTGATTAAGTCCCTGGCAGTTAGTTACTGCCTCTTGTTCTCTTTTCTGGGATGAGTTTTTCCGTTATGTCTTTCTGTCCAGAGAAGAATAGATGAACAAGTGAACAAAATACAAAAATAGTAACCATGATCCTAGCAAAATATACCCTAAACAAATCAGAAGAGATCAGAAACCAAAAAGAAAAAACAGAACTAAAGAGAGAATATAATCAAACAGGTGGACAGAACATAGGAATACACTAGGTCTTGGGTGTATTTTTGCCTATTTATTAGAAGAAACCAGATCCCAAAATTGTAAAGAAAGAAAAATTTATACATACACAAAAATAAAATTGAATACAATGAAAGGAAGCAAAAAATAAAGAATATATATATAAAATGTAAACATAAAAAATAAAATAAAATAAAACCTAAAAAAAGAATTGATAAAATAAGAAACTAGTTGAAAAGGGAAAAAAGGAAAAAGAAGAAAACATTTGAAAGACTGAGGAATCATGAGGATAAAACCCTGAATTCTGTATACTATTGTCCCTTAGCGCTGGAGATTTGCAGTTCTGTGTGATCTGTAAAGTTGGTATTATGGGATGTTCCTGCTGATCTTCGGGAGGGGAGGGGCCTGTTGTGCTGATTTTTAGGTGTCTTTGCCCCAGGTGGAATTGCACCACCCTTGCCAGGGGGCCAGGCTCAGTGTAAGCGGCTCTGGATTGCTCTATGTGGCTTTTGTTCCCTGAAAGTTTTCCCAACTACTTTAGAGGATGGAAATGGCTGCACCCTGATCTCCAGGCCCAGGGCTGAAAGATCATGCTCCCACTCTTTAGTGTGCCCTCATAAAAAAAACAGTCAATCACTCTTGTCTCCCTCATCTCTGTCCACACTCTATGTTCACCCAGCCTGTGAGCAAGAATTTTTATCTCAGGCAGGCAACCCTGTTTGGAGTCTCCAAACCCTGCAAGCTCCTGTGGTGCACACCTGCACTGCACCTTCCTGAGGAGGACTGGGGGAGGGGGGTGTCTTGTCATGGTTCTGCCCCTTGCTGGGACCCTGCTCCAAGACTGGTGGCCCCACTATGCCATGGTTCACAGTGTATGGCAACCCCAAGTTGTGAGCCCACTTTGGGACTCACTGACTGTAGCCAGCTTCCCAGCACTGACGCTTGGTAACTCTGCTGCACTCGGGAACCCCTGTTCTTTCTGTGGCCCTGGGGATCCTGAGACCAGGCTGTCCCACCTAGAATTCCCCCCCACTTCACCACCTGAGTGCCTTTCATTCAGGGATGTCCCTCACCTGAGCAGACTTCTAAAGGTTTTGTGCTCAGCTGCTATATAATTTTCTGGTCCCAAGTTTACAGAGGCTCCCTCCCCTGTCATTTATCTTCTGATATATCGCCTCAGATTCACTTCTCTGCACTTCCTACCTTGCAAAAGTGGTTGCTTTTCTACTTGTAGAATTGCAACTTTTTTTTTCTTATATCTCACCTGAATTCTCAGGTGTTCAGAATGATTTGATAGCTACCTAGCTGAATTCAAGGGATCAGATGAAACTCAGGTCCCCTAATCTTCCTCCATCTTCCCTCCTCCTCAAGAGTTTTTAATCATGAGTTTTATGATTTCAGTGCATGTTGAATTTTGTCAAACGTTTTTTTGGTATCTATTGATACCATCCTATGATTTTTACTTTTCATTTTGTTAATGTGGTCTGTCATATGATTGTTTTTTAGATGTTGAGTCATCCTTGCATTCCTGCAATAAATTTCACTTGATCACAGTGTATAACCTTTTTAATGTACTGGTTTTTTTTTAATTTTTTAGAGAAAGAGATAGAAAGAGCGGTGTGGGGAGGGGCAAAGGGAGAGAGAATCTGAAGCAGACTCCACTCATCACAGAGCCCAACGTGTGGCTCAATTTCACAACCCTGAAATCATAACTTGAGCTGAAATCAAGAGTTGAACGCTTAACCGACTGAGCCACCCAGGCTCCCCTTAATGTATTGTTGAATTTTGCTTGATAATATTTTTTTGAAGATTTTTGCATCTATATTATCAGAGATTTTGGTTTTTAATTTCTCTCTCTCTTCCTTCCTTCCTTTCTTCCTTTCTTTCACTGTCTTTGTTTATTTTGGTGTAAGGATAATGTTGGTCTCATAATATGAATGGAAAAGCAGTCCCTTCTCATTTTTAATAGTTTGAGATTGATAGGTTTAAATCTTTGAATGGTAGAATTAACTGGTGAAGCTGTCTGGTCTAGTAATTTTGTTAAGAGATTTTTGATTACTGTTTTAATCATCTTACTGTATTTTTTTTTAAAGTAGACTTCATGCCCAGCATGGAGCCAAATGTGGGGCTTGAACTCACTACCTGAGCTGAGATGAAGAGTCAGATGCTTAACCTACTACACCACCCAGGTGTTCCTTTATTAGTAACTTTTTATTCAGGTTTTCTATTTTTTCATGATTTAGGCTTGAAAGATTTTTTTTAAAGATTTTATTTATTTATTTGAGAGAGAGGATGAGAGGAGAGAGAGAGCGCATGAGAGGGGGGAGGGTCAGAGGGAGAAGCAGACTCCCTGCTGAGCAGGGAGCCCGATGCGGGACTCGATCCCGGGACTCCAGGATCATGACCTGAGCTGAAGGCAGTCGTTTAACCAACTGAGCCACCCAGGCGCCCTAGGCTTGAAAGATTTTAATGTTGGTATGAATTTTATCCATTTCTTCTGTTATCCAGTTTGTTGCCTTATAATTGTTCATAGTAGTCTCTTATGATCCTTTGAATTTTTGTTGTATCATTTGTAACTTCTATTTCATTTCTAATTTTATTTATTTGAGACTTTTATTTTTTATTATTTTTCCTTACAAGTCTAGATAAATATTTGTCAATATGGTTTATCCTTTCAAAGAACCAGCTCTTAGTTTCATTGATCTTTGTAATTTTGGTTTTGGTTTCTATTTAATTCCAATCTGATCTTTATTATTTCCTTCCTTCCATTAACTTTGAACTCTATTTCTTACTCTTTTTCTAGTTCAATTAAGTGTAAAGCTAATTGATTTGAAATTTTTCTTGTTTCTTTCTTCTTTCTTTTCTTTCTTAGAAGACTATTGTTATGAACTTAGCTCTTAGAACTGCTTTTGCTGTGTCCCATAGAATTTGTGTTGTTGTGTTTCCATTTTCATTTGTCTCAAGGCACTTTTAATTTCTTTTTTGATTCCTTCATTGACTCATTGTATGCACAGTATCATGTTGTTTAAACTCCACTTATTCATAAATTTCCCATTTTCTTCTTGTGATTGACTTTTAGTTTCATACTTAAAGAAACAACTTCGGAAAACATGCTTAATATGATTTCAACATTCTTAAATTTATCAAGTCTTGTTTTGTGGCTTAATATGTGATCCATCCTGGAGAATGTTCCAAGTGCATTTGAGAAGAACGTGTATTCTGCTGCTTTAGGAATATTCTTCATATGTTTGTTAAGTGCATCTGGTCTAACGTGTCATTTAAGGCCAATGTTTTCTTACTGATTTTCTATCTTGATGATCTATCCAGTGATGTAAGTGGAGTGTGAAAGTCCCCTACTATTGTCTTGCTGTCTTTCTCTCCCTTAATGTTTGTTAATATTTGTTTCATATATTTAGAGGCTCCTAGGTTGGGTGCATAGATATTAATAAATGTTATATGCTCTTGCTGGATTGACACTTTCATTGTTATAGAATGTTCTTCTTTTATTACAGTCTTTGTTTTAAAATCTGTTGTTTTTTTTTCTGTATTGCTACACTGGGCTTCTTTTGGTTTCTGTTTATAGGGAATATCTTCTTACATCCTTTCACTCAATCTATATGTTTCCTTACATATGAAGTTTTGTCTTTTGTGGGCAGGATATAGGTGGATTTTTTTTTTTTTAATTATCCAGCCACTTTCTGTTTTGATTGAAGAATTTAGTCCATTTACATTTAAAGTAATTATTGACATTTATATACTTATTCTACTTTTGTTAATTGTTATCTGGCTATTTTTGTACTTTTCTTTCTTCCTTTCTTCTCCTGCTCTCTTCCCTTGTGGTTTGCTGACATTCTTTACTGTTATGTTTATTTTTTATTTATTTTATTTTTTATTTTTTAAAATTTAAATTCAATTAGCCAGATTGTAATATGGGGATTGGGGCAAGATGGCGGCTGAGTAGGGGACCTCGTTTCATCTGGTCCCTTGAATTTAGTTGGATATCTATCAAACCATTCTGAACACACACGAATTCAACCCGAGATGTAAGATTTATCTGGATCTTCACAAGCAGAAAAACTACTTTTTTTTTTTTTTTTTTTTTTTTTTTGTGGTACGAGGTGCAGAACCTTGAATCTTCAGGGGAAATATCCAAAATTAAGTGGAGTGGGGAGGGAGCCTCCATAAGCCTGCTGCCAGAAAGTGATATAACACTGGATCAAAAACATCGAGACCCTTGAAAATCTACTCTAGTGAGAGGCATCCCCTTCTGAAAAGGGTACAGGGGGTGAGTAGGGCAGAACTCTAGGGAGATCATTGTGGTCTCAGGATTCCAAGAGATTCAGAATGAATGGGGGAGCCCGAACAGATACAGTGCCCAAGCAGTAGAGCGGGGAGACTGGTTATGGCTAGCAAGCCCAGAGGGGACTTTCAGCTCTGGACATCCTAAACTGCTAGCTGAGCTGGTAGGGAGACTGCCCTCTGCCTGACCACCCTGAAAAGGACTAGTGGGTGCAGGCTGTCTAACATCCTAGGGGAGATAGAGATTGCTTGTGCCCATGACAGGGACAGCTCTTGGGGTGGTGTGGCCCCAGAGGAGATGCTGGGGCAGCAGTCAGCATGACCTTGGAGCTGTGGAAGAGGGTGCACATGCAAGCCCATGGCTGCTAGCAATGGTAAAGTCACAAAGCACAGAGATGCTTACAGGTCCCCATGAGTAGCCCAGGAGAGGTGTGGTGGACACAAATTGCGTGAGTCTGTAGAGTTTGGTATGCACAGAGGTGGAGAGGATTGACCTGGAGGACTTGCTGAGAGGTGGGGGGCTGGGGGGAACCATGACATGGTGGCTCTGGGCCAGAGATTCTGGCATGGCCATGTTTTCTTTGACCCTCTAAAGAGAAGTTGAAAGATGCCAGGGAACAAAAGCAGCACAGCCAACCAGCTCACATTAAGCCCATCCCCCTGACAAGGCGTGGGGCAACTCCACCCAGGCAAAGATGCCTGAGAAGCCAAGCAGCAGGCCCCTCCCCCAGAAGACAGACTGGAAGAACAGGTGAATGATAAGCTTATTTCCCATGGGACTGTAAACTCCAGTGCCAGAGGAAAATAATATAGGGAGCTCCAGGTGTTCCCTCATGACTTGCTTATACTTCAGGCTAAAGTTTTACATTTCTTTTTTAGTTTCTTTTCTTATTCCTTTTTTTTTCTCTCTCTCTCTCTCTCTCTTTTTTAACCCTGCTCCCATTTCAAATAAATTCATATTTCCCAACCTGTGTTTCTAAGTCACTTCTTAACTTTTATTTTCTTTTTATAGATTTATGCCCCACACTAGCTCATTTGTCACTCTATTCGATTTTATCTTGCTATATATGTAAGTTCTGATTTCTTTACAATTTTAAGATATAGCGTCTTCTAACACACGACCAAAAATCAAGCAGGAACAAGCAAATCACTCTGCTGAGTCCACCCTGAGAGATTATAATCTCTCTCCCCACCCCCCTCTTTTATTCTCTTTTCTTTTTTCTTGTTTTGGATTATCCTGGCTTTTATGACATATCTGTGGTAGCTTTCGACCACTTTGGATTTTTCATAGGTGCATTTTGCTTGGGTCATGGTTGATATTTTGGACTCTGTACATTCCCTCAACCATCCCTCAACAGAATGACTAGGATGAGGAACTCCCAACAAAGAAAAGAACCAGAGACAATGTACTCTGCAACAGATCTAATGGATATGGATCTAAGCAAGATGTCAGAGATAGAATTCAGGGTAGCAATTATGAAGTCAATAGCTAGGCTTGAGAAAAGCATTAATGACAATATAGAATCTCTAAGAGCAGAAATGAGATCTAATCAGGGGGAACTTAAAAATGTTATGAATGAGATGCAGTCTAAACTGGATATTCTAACAGCCAGGGTAAATGAGGCAGAAGAGAGAAATAGTGATCTAGAAGATAAGCTGATAGAAAGGAAGGAAGCTGAGGAAAACAGAGATAGGCTGCAAGTAGCACATGAAAAAAGAATTGGAGAGATTAATGATACCATGAAATGTTCCAATATCAGAATTACTGGGATCCCCAAAGGGATGGAGAGAGAGGGAGGTCTAAAAGGTATATTTGAGCAAATAATAGCTGAGAATTTCCCTCATCTGGGGAAGGAAACAAGCATCTGTCCAAGAGGCAGAGAGGACCCCTCCCAAGATCGATAAAAATAGACCAATGCCATGACATATAATAGCGAAACTTGCAAATCTTAGAGCCAAGGAAACTATCCTGAGAGCAGCTAGGGGGAAGAGATTTCTTATGTACAGAGGGAGGAACATAAGAATAATGTCAGACCTATCCACAGAGACCTGGCAAGCCAGAAAGGGCTGGCAAGACATCTCCGGGTACTAAATGAAAAGAACATTCGGCCAAGAATACTTTATCCAGCAAGGCTGTCATTCAGAATGGACAGGGAGACAGCTTCCAGGAGAGGCAGAAACTGAAAGAATATGTGTCCACCAAGCCAGCCCTGCAAGAAATATAAGGAGGATTCTATAAAAGAAGAAAGATCCCAAGAGTAATAATCGAGAGAAAAGGGGACTTTACAGGGAATATGATGACACTAAATCCATATCTTTCAATAGTTACTATCAACGTGAATGGGCTAAATGCATCCATTAAATGGCACAGGGTTTCAGATTGGATAAAAAGATGGGACCCATCCATATGCTGTCAACAAGAGACTCATTTTGAATCTAAAGACACCTCCAGATGGAAAGTGAGGGGATGGAGAGCAATTTATCATGACAACGGACCTCAAAAGAAAGCTGGGGTAACAATTCTCATATCAGACAAATTAGATTTTTTAAATTTTTTATTGTTATGTTAATCACCACACATTACATCATTAGTTTTTGATGTAGTGTTCCATGATACATTATTTGTGCATACCACTCAGTGCTCCATGCAGAACGTGCCCTCTTTAATACCCATCACCAGGCTAACTCATCCTTCCACCCCCCTCCCCTCTAGAACACTCAGTTTGATTTTCAGAGTCCATCGTCTCTCATGGTTCGTCTCCCCCTCCAATTTCCCCCCTTTCATTCTTCCCCTCCTGCTATCTTCATCTTCTTTTTTCTTAACATATAATGTATTATTTGTTTCAGAGATACAGATCTGTGATTCAACAGTCTTGCACAATTCACAGTGCTCACCATAGCACATACCCTCCCCACTGTCTATCACCCAGCCACCCCATCCCTCCCACCCCAACCCCCACTCCAGCAACCCTCAGTTTGTTTCCTGAGATTAAGAATTCCTCATATCAGTGAGGTTATATGATACATGTCTTTCTCTGATTGACTTATTTCGCTCAGCATAATACCCTCCAGTTCCAACCACGTTGTTGCAAATGGCAAGATCTCATTCCTTTTGATGGCTGCATAATATTCCATTGTATATAGATACCACATCTTCTTTAACCATTCATCTGTCGATGGACATCTGGGCTCTTTCCACAGTTTGGCTATTGTGGACATTGCTGCTATAAACATCGGGGTGCACGTACCCCTTCGGATCCCTACATTTGTATCTTTGGGGTAAATACCCAGTAGTGCAATTGCTGGATCATATGGTAGCTCTATCTTCAACTTTGTGAGGAACCTCCATGCTGTTTTCCAGAGTGGCTGCACCAGCTTGCATTCCCACCAACAGTGTAGGAGGGTTCCCCTTTCTCTGCATCCCCGCCACATCTGTCCTTTCCTGGGGCGCCTGAGTGGCTCAGACGTTAAGTGTCTGCCTTCGGCTCAGGTCGTGATCCTAGGGTCCTGGGATTGAGCCCTGCATTGGGCTCCCTGCTTGGTGGGGGGCCTGCTTCTCCCTCTCCCACTCCCCCTGCTTGTGTTCCCTCTCTCGCTGTGTCTCTCTCTGTCAAATAAATAAAATCTTAAAAAAAAAATCTGTCCTTTCCTGACTTGTTAATTTTAGCCATTCTGACTGGTGTGAGGTGGTATCTCATTGAGGTTTTGATTTGGATTTCCCTGATGCCGAGCAATTTTGAGCACTTTTTCATGTGTCTGTTGGCCATTTGGATGTCTTCTTTGGAAAAATGTCTGTTCATGTCTTCTGCCCATTTCTTGATTGGATTCTTTGTTCTTTGGGTGTTGAGTTTGATAAGTTCTTTATAGATTTTGGATACTAGCCCTTTATCTGATATGTCATTTGCAAATATCTTCTCCCATTCTGTCGGTTGTCTTTTGGTTTTGTTGACTGTTTCTTTTGCTGTGCAAAAGCTTTTTATCTTGATGAAGTCCCAATAGTTCATTTTTGCCCTTGCTTCCCTTGCCTTTAGCGATGTTTCTAGGAAGAAGTTGCTGTGACTGAGGTCGAAGAGGTTGCTGCCTGTGTTTTCCGTTAGATGTTGATGGACCCCTGTCTCACATTGAGGTCTTTCAACCATTTGGAGTCTATTTTTGTGTGTGGTGTAAGGAAATGGTCCAGTTTCATTCTTCTGCATGTGGCTATCCAATTTTCCCAACACCATTTGTTGAAGAGACTGTCTTTGTTCCATTGGACATGCTTTCCTGCTTTGTCAAAGATGAGTTGACCATAAAGTTGAGGGTCCATTTCTGGGCTCTCTATTCTGTTCCATTGATCTATGTGTCTGTTTTTATGCCAGTACCATATTGTCTTGATGATAACAGCTTTGTAAAGTCCAGAATTGTGATGCCGCCAGCTTTGCTTTTCTTTTCAACATTCCTCTGGCTATTCGGGGTCTTTTCTGGTTCCATACAAATTTTAGGATTATTTGTTCCATTTCTTTGAAAAAAGTGGATGTTATTTTGATGGGGATTGCATTGAATGTGTAGACTGCTCTAGGTAGCATTGACATCTTCACAATATTTGTTCTTCCAATCCATGAGCATGGAACGTTTTTCCATTTCTTTGTGTCTTCCTCAATTTCTTTCATGAGTATTTTATAGTTTTCTCAGTACAGATCCTTTGCCTCTTTGGCTAGATTTATTCCTAGGTATCTGATGGTTTTGGGTGCAATTGTAAATGGGATCGACTCCTTAATTTCTCTTTCAACTGTCTTGTTGGTGTATAGGAATGCCACTGATTTCTGTGCATTGATTTTATATCCTGCCACTTGACTGAATTCCTGTATGAGTTCTAGCAGTTTTGGGGTGGAGTCTTTGGGGTTTTCCACATAAAGTATCATATCATCTGCAAAGAGTGAGAGTTTGACTTCTTCTTTGCCGATTTGGATGCTTTTGATTTCTTTTTGTTGTCTGATTGCTGTGGCTAGGACTTCTAATACTATGTTGAATAGCAGTGGTGATAGTGGACATCCCTGCCGTGTTCCTGACCTTAGGGGGAAAGCTCTCAGTTTTTCCCCATTGAGAATGATATTCGCTGTAGGTTTTTCCTAGATGGCTTTTATGATATTGAGGTATGTACCCTCGATCCCTATACTCTGAAGAGTTTTGATCAAGAAAGGATGTTGTACTTTGTCAAATGCTTTTTCTGCATCTATTGAGAGGATCATATGATTCTTGTTCTTTCTTTTGTTAATGTATTGTATCCCGTTGATTGATTTGCGGATGTTGAACCAACCTTGCAGCCCAGGGATAAATCCCACTTGGTCATGGTGAATAATCCTTTTAATGTACTGTTGGATCCTATTGGCTAGTATTTTGGTGAGAATTTTTGCATCCATGTTCATCAAGGATATTGGTCTGTAATTCTCCTTTTTGATGGGGTCTTTGTCTGGTTTTGGAATCAAGGCAATGGTGGCCTCATAAAACGAGTTTGGAAGTTTTTCTTCCATTTCTATTTTTTGGAACAGTTTCAGAAGAATAGGTATTCATTCTTCTTTAAATGTTTGGTAGAATTCCCCTGGGAAGCCATCTGGCCCTGGGCTTTAGTTTGTTGGGAGATTTTTGATGACTGCTTCAATTTCCTTAGTGTTATAGGTCTGTTCAGGTTTTCTATTTCTTCCTGGTTCAGTTTTGGTAGTTGATACATCTCTAGGAATGCATCCATCTCTTCCAGGTTATCTAATTTGCTGGCATAGAGTTGTTCATAATATGTTCTTATAATTGTTTGTATTTCTTTGGTGTTGGTTGTGATCTCTCCTCTTTCATTCATGATTTTGTTGATTTGGGTCATTTCTCTTATCTTTTTGATAAGTCTGGCCAGGGGTTTATCAATCTTGTTAATTCTTTCAAAGAACCAGCTCCTAGTTTCGTTGATCTGTTCTACTGTTCTTTTGGTTTCTATTTCATTGATTTCTGCTCTGATCTTTATTATTTCTTTTCTCCTGGTTGGTTTAGGCTTTATTTGCTGTTCTTTCTCCAGCTCCTTTAGGTGTAGGGTTAGGTTGTGTACTTGAGACCTTTCTTGTTTCTTGAGAAAGTCTTGTATTGCTATATACTTACCTCTTAGGACTGCTTTTGCTGCATCCCAAAGATTTTGAACAGTTGTGTTTTCATTTTCATTGGTTTCAATGAATTTTTTAAATTCTTTAATCTCCTGGTTGACTCATTCATTCTTTAGTAGGATGCTCTTCAGCCTCCATGTATTTGAGTTCTTTCTGACTTTCCTCTTGTGATTGAATTCTAATTTCAAAGCATTGTGGTCTGAAAATAGGCAGGGAATGATTCCAAACTTTTGGTACCAGTTGGACCTGATTTATGACCTAGGATGTGATCGATTCTGGAGAATGTTCCATGGGCACTAGAGAAGAATGTGTATTCCGTTGTTTTGGGATGGAATGTTCTGAATATGTCTGTGAAGTCCATTTGGTCCAGTGTGTCATTTAAAGTCTTTATTTCCTTGTTGATCTTTTGCTTAGATGATCTGTCCATTTCAGTGAGGGGGGTGTTAAAGTCCCCCACTATTATTGTATTGTTGTCGATGTGTTTCTTTGCTTTTGTTATTAATTGGCATATATATTTGGCTGCTCCCATGTTAGGGGCATAGATATTTACAATTGTTAGATCTTCTTGTTGGATAGACCCTTTAAGTAGGATATAGTGTCCTTCCTCATCTCTTATTACAGTCTTTGGTTTAAAATCTAATTTGTCTGATATAAGGATTGCCACCCCAGCTTTCTTTTGGTGTCCATTAGCATGGTAAATGGTTTTCCACCCCCTCACTTTCAATCTGTGGATGTCTTTGGGTCTAAAATGAGTCTCTTGCAGACAGCATACCGATGGGTCTTGTTTTTTAATCCAATCTGATAGCCTGTGTCTTTTGATTGGGGCATTGAGCCCATTTACATTCAGGGTAACTATTGAAAGATATGAGTTCAGTGCCACTGTATTGCCTGTAAGGTGAGTGTTACTGTATATTGTCTCTGTTCCTTCCTGGTCTATGTTACTTTTAGGCTCTCTCTTTGCTTAGAGGACCCCTTTCAATATTTCCTGTAGGGCTGGTTTTGTGTTTGCAAATTCCTTTAGTTTTTGTTTGTCCTGAAAGCTTTTTATCTCTCCTTCAATTTTCAATGACAGCCTAGCAAGATATAGTATTCTTGGCTGCATATTTTTCTTGTTTAGTGCTCTGAATATATCATGCCAGTCCTTTCTGGCCTGCTAGGTCTCTGTGGATAGGTCTGTTGCCAATCTAATGTTTCTACCATTGTAGGTTACATATCCCGAGCTGCTTTCAGGATTTTCTCTTTGTCTCTGAGACTTGTAAGTTTTACTATTAGATGTCGGGGTGTTGACCTATTTTTATTGATTTTGAGAGGGGTCTCTGTGCCTCCTGGATTTTGATGCCTGTTTCCTTCCCCAAATTAGGGAAGTTCTCTGCTATAATTTGCTCCAATATACCTTCTGCCCCTCTCTCTCTTTCTTCTTCTTCTGGGATCCCAATTATTCTAATGTTGTTTCATCTTATGGTATCGCGTAGCTCTCAAATTCTGCCCTCGTGATCCAATAGTTGTTTATCTTTCTTTTTCTCAGCTTCTTTATTTTCCATCATTTGGTCTTCTATATCACTGATTCTCTTTTCTGCCTCATTTATCCTAACAATTAGCGCCCCCATTTTTGATTGCACCTCATTAATAGCCTTTTTGATTTCGACTTGGTTAGATTTTAGTTCTTTTACTTCTCCAGAAAGCGTTTCTCTAATAACTTCCATGCTTTTTTCAAGCCCAGCTAGTATCTTTAAAGTGATGATTCTGAACTCTAGATCTGACATCGTACTAATGTCCGTATTAACTAGGTCCCTGGCAGTCGGTACTACCTCTTGTTCTTTTTATTGAGGTGATTTATTCCATCTTGTCATTTTGCCCAGAGGAGACTAGATTAATGAGAGAACAAAATGCTAACAGGGTAACAACATCCCCAGAAAATATACTCTAAACCAATCAGAAAAGACCTGAAGCCAGGGGGAAAAGAAAGGGAAAGAAAGAAAAAAGAGAAAGCAAAAAACCCCACAAAACATAGAAAGAAGAAGTAAAAGATAAAAACAAACAAACAAAAAAAAAACCAGAACAAAACAAAACAAAACAAAAAAACAGAATATGATCAAATATGAACAGGCTGGTGCATAGATCAGTGCCACACACTAGATTTTGGGTGTATTTTGGTCTTTTAGAAGATAGTGCCTCCCAGAATTTTAAAGAAAGAAAAACTTATATATGTACAAAAATAAGGGTTTATATGATGAAGGAATGGAATATGACTGTAAAGATGAAAATTATAAAAAATTTTATAAAAGGAATTGATAAGAAGTTGTTTGAAAAAAGAAAAGAGGATTTAAAAAAAAAATAAGGGAGAGAATGTGATCAGGCAGGAGAGTAGAAGAAAACCATACACTAGAGATTTAGGGTATATTTTGATCTGTTAGTAGAAGCTATCTCAAAATTTTAAAGAGAGAACAACTTATATATATATGCCAAAAATAAGGGTAACTACTATGAATGGATAGAACATGACTCTAAAAATGAAAAATAAAAATGTTTTTTAAAAAAGGGATTGATAAGATGTTGGTTGAAAAAGGGAAAAAGAAAAATTAAAAAAAAAAGAGAAAAAGACAGTTAAAAAAATTAACTTTGAAAACTAAAGAATCATGGTAAAAAAGCCATGGATTCTATGTGCGGTATTCCCCTAGCACTGGAGTTCTGCCGTTCTCATTGATCGGTAAACTTGGTCTTGGCTGGCTGTTCTTGCTGATCTTCTGGGGAGGGGCCTGTTGCCGTGGTTTCCAAATGTCTTTGCCAGAGGCGGAATTGCCCCGCCCTTGCCCGGTCAGGGCTAAGTAATCTGCTTGGGTTTGCCCTCAGGAGCTTTTGTTCCCTGCAAGCTTTCTGTACAGCTTTGGAGGCCAAGAGTGAAAATGGCAGCCTCCCAATCTCCAGCCCGGAGGAGTTGAGAACTCAGGCCCCCACTCCTCAGTGCGCCCCCAGAGAAAAGCAGTCAGTCACTCCCGTCTCCCTGGTCTCTGGCCACACTCTGCACTCACCCGGCCTGTGACCGAGCGTTTCTATCTCTGGCACATGACCCCGCATGGAGTCTCCAAACCCAGCAGATCCCTGTGGTGTGCTCCCGCGCCACTCCTCCCGGGGAAGGAAGGTGAGTCTCCCCGGATCTGCCGCTTGTTGAGTCCCTGCTGGAGGAGCAGTGGCCCGACTGTGCTGCGGATCATGGTTTATGACAACCCTGAACTGAGAGCCTGCACCTTGGTTCCATCTCTGCAGCTGGCTTCCCCGCTCCAATACCTGGGAGCTCTGTTGCACTCAGGCACTCCTGGTCTTCCTGTGACCCCAGGATCCTGAGACCACACTGTCCCACGAGGGTTCCACCCCCTGCTTAGCCACTGGAGTGACGTCCGTCAGCAGAGCCGACTTCTAAAAGTTCCGATTTTGTGCTCCATGGCTCTATCACTTGCCAGAAGCAGCCGACGGAGTCCCCCTCCCCCACCGTCTATCCTCCTGAATATCGCCTCGGATTCACTTCTCCGCATGTCCTACCTTCCAGAAAGTGGTCAGTTTCCTGTTCAGAGAGTTGTTGCTATTCTTTTCTTCGATCTCCTGTTGAGTTTGTAGGTGTTCAGAATGGTTTGATCCCTATTCAGCTGAATTCCTGAGATGAGACGAAATCCAGGTCTCTTATTCCTCTGCCATCTTCTTCCGCCAACAAATTAGATTTTAAACCAAAGACTGTAGTAAGAGATGTAGAGGGACAATATATCGTACTTAAAGGGTCTATCCAGCAAGAAGATCTTACAATTGTAAATATCTATGCCCCCATGATGGGAGCAGCCAACTACATAAACCAAGTATTAACCAAAATAATCATATTGATAATAACACATTAATAGTAGGAGACTTCAACACTCCATTCACAGCAATAGACACATCACCTAAGCAGATCAACAAAGAGACAAGAGCTTTGAATGACACACTGGACCAGATGGACTTCATAGATATATACAGAACATTCCATCCTAGAGCAACAGAATACTCATTCTTCTCTGGTGCACATGGAACTTTCTCCAGAATAGACCACATACTGGGTCACAAATCAGGTCTCAACTGATATCAAAAGACTGAGATGATTCCCTTCCTATTTTCAGACCACAATGCTGTAAAACTGGAACTCAATCACAAGAAGACTTTTGGAAGGAACTCAAGCAGTTGGAGGTTAAAGAGCATCCTACTAAAGAATGAATGGGTCAATAAAGAAATTAAAGAATAACTTAAACAATTGATACATACCAATGAAAATGAAAACACAGTGGTTTAAAACCTATGGGATAAGTTTTATCCTATATAGGATAAAACCCCAATGGGCAAAGACTGTCCTAAGAGGGAAATACATAGCCATGCAAGCCTCTCTTAAAAAATTAAAAAAATCCCAAATGCGCAAGCTAAACTTACACCTAAAGGACCTGGAGAAAGAACAGCAAATAAGGCTCAAACGAAGCAGGAGAAGAGAAATAATAAAGATTAGAGCAGAAATCAATGAAATAGAAACGAGAGAAACAGTAGAAGAGATCAATGAAACTACAAACTGGTTCTTTGAAAGAATTAATAAGATCGATCAACCTCTGGCCAGACTTAGCCAAAAGCAAAGGGAAGGAGCCAAATCAATAAAATTATGAATTAAAGGGAAGCAATCACGATTAAAACCAAGGAAATAGAAACAATGATTAGTAACTATTACAAGGAACTATATGCCAACAAATTAGGCAATCTGGAAGAAATGGATGCATTCCTGGACACTTATAAATTATCAAGACTGAAACCGGAAGAAATAGATAATCTGAACAGACCAATAACCAGCAAGGAAATTGAAAAAGTTATCAAAAATCTCCCCCCAAAAAGAGTCCAGAGCCAGATAGCTTCCCAGGGGAATTCTACCAAACATTTAAAGAAGAAATCATACCTATTCTACTGAAGCTGTTTCAAAAAATAGAAACTCCCCAAAAACAAAGAATCCAGTCAAGGAACGGGCAGAAGACATGGACAGACACTTCTCCAAAGAAGACATACAAATAAACGACACATGAAAAACTGTTCTATATCACTAGACATCAGGGAAATTATTATTATTTTTAAAGATTTTATTTGTTTATTTGACAGAGAGAGATAGTGAGAGAGGGAACTCAAGCAGGGGGAGTGGGAGAAGCAGGCTTCCCGCTGAGCAGGGAGCCCAATGTGGAGCTCAATCCTAGGACCTCAGGATCATGACCTGAGCCAAAGGCAGATGCTTAACGACTGAGCCACCCAGGTGCCCTGTTATCAGGAAAATTAAAATCAAAACCACAATGAAATACCACCTCACACCAGTCAGAATGGCTAAAATGAACAAGTCTGGAAACACAGATATTGGTGTGGAGGTGGAAGATGAGCGAGTGCAGCTGGCTGCCATGGGACACAGTGGTGAGCTATAGTTGTCCACAGAACAGGAAGCTGTGACAGTGAAGCTTGCCACCACTGGAGGCCAAGTTGAGCTGCAGTGAACCATAGAACACAAATTTATGAGAGTGCAGCTTGCTGCCACTGGAGGCAGTGGTGAGCTTCAGTGCGAGAGACGCTGGAAGTCATGACAGTGCAGCTTCCTGCCAATGGAGGCTGTGCTGAGCTGCAGTTGGAGAGACGCAGGAAGGTGTGACAGTGTGACTTGTTCCACAGGAGGCAGTGGTGAGCTGTAGTTGCTGTTCCTCCAGGCACTGGTGTGACAGTAACAACCCCCAGAGCGGTCCCCCAGCTCAGCATTGTGCCCCGTGTCCCCCAGGTTGGTGGTAATGGGCTGTCAGGATCATGCAGGTGGGTCCTCCAGGTGGGGGCCTGGAGGCTGGAGTAAACCAGACCCCACTGAAGTTGCATGAGGAACAGATGAGTTGAGGGTTAATTTGGAAGAATAATTTCGCTTTTCCAAAAAAGACAATGTCATTGGTCTACTTTAGAATGATGACCATTACTACTTAAGAAACAAATATGTGTTTGCCCTTCTCCCAGAAACCGAAGCAAATGTGCAGGCTATAGGTCGGAGGTCCTACTTATCCCCACCTAACAACACTTCTCTGCTCTGGCTCCATGAGACCCGATGTTTTGAACAGAAGCATCTGAGTCAGTGATGCAGCTTGTCACAGGACATCAGCAGAGAATGCAGCAGGTACATTTGATGCAATGTCATATGCATTTACCTCTCATTAACCCAAAAGCTCCTGGGCTTTTCGCGTTTCTCTAGTTGAGCCACAAAGTAAAACTTAAGTAGCTGTTAGCATTCTGGATTTGGTGCAGGAGTTACTTAATTTCCTTGCAGGTAGAACATTGCAGGGGATCCCATTTTCTCTGTTTATTTATTGCTTACAAATGTATTTTGAACATCTGTTTCCTAGGAAAGCACTTGTACTAGAAGGGGAAGATGAGATATACTCTTTGTGTGTTTTTAACATATCATTTGTTCCTTCGTCTAACAGTGTTTATTCAATTGGGCCTAGGATATGGTTGAGTGGCCAGCATCCAGAGTTAGGTGGCTTTTTGTCATCAGATACAGACTTGGATGATGTCTTGTCATTTGTCAAAGGTGATGTTTCATAACTGATTAGTCTTTTCATACAAAGAATTACAATGAGGGCAGAGGGAAAATTCAAAATGATTCAAAGTAGACTTTTACCACTTAAAAGTTGAGCTTGATTTTCTAGTTTGACTAAATGTATCATCTAGATATTTGGACATGCCAAATGTTCTCTGTATTTTTCTTTTGTGGTGAAGTCAGAAGGAGAGTCTTTGGGAATTCTCCTGGATAGAGGCATGCTGGTGGCTTCGAGGGGCTTGGCGTCAGGAGCCCTGGGGTGAATTCCGGAACTGCTTGCCTGATGCTGGGTGAGTCAGGTTATCCCACAGAGTTTCCATTGCCTCTGTATGAAATTGCTGGCAGGTAATGTTCTGCTTAAAGTGGAAGCCCCCCACAATTTTGGTGGGAAGGCAGGCTGGTGCAGCCACTCTGGAAAATAATATGGAGTTTCCTCCAAAAGCTAAAAACTGAACAACCCTATGATCCAGCAATTGCACTCCTAGATATTTACCCAAAGGATACAAAAATGCAGATTTGAAGGGGTACAAGCACCGTGATGTTTAAAGCAGCATTATCAACAATAGCCAAACTATGGAGAGAGTCCCAAAGTCCATGCACTGATGAGTGGATAAAAAAGATGTGGGAGATATATATACAATGGAATATGACCCAGCTCCAAAAAGAATGAAATATTACCATTTTCAAGGATGTGGATGGATCTAGATTGGATTAAGCTAAACAAAATCAGTAAAGAAAGACAAATGCCGTATGATTTCACTTGTATGGAATTTCAGAAAGAAAACAGATGAACATAGTGGTGGGGGGAGGGTAGAAGAGAGAGGCAAATGAGGAAAGAGATTCAACCTTAGAGCACAAACTGAGGCACAGGTGGAGAGCTGGCAGAGCACCTTCTTCTGTGCCACTGGCCTCACCCAACACACACAACCTCATCATCTGTCCCCGTCACTCAAATTCAGACTCAGAGTTTCCAGGCCAAGATGTTTCTTCATCCTTCTTTCTTTGCATGTGTGTGAAGTTTTAACTTAGACGATGGAAATGACAGGTCATCAGAACATCTGTTACTCTTTCATTTCCTGCACTTCTTTCAATCAGTGAAGTGAATCGGACCTACTAGTGGAAAGGGCTATCTGTGTGTTTTTATTTCCTGTTTTAATTAAACAATGGGAAAACGATCTTTTGAAATATTAAAAGAATCCTTTGTGGGTGTTCATGTTTTTCTCTTCCATGAACCACATTCTGATATTAGAAATTATGTTTTAAAGTAAAACACAGCCTCAGAGCTGATACAGGGTGCAGTGCCCTTTGTGAGAGGGACACATGGAGAAAGAATGTAGGTTCTTTAGGAGCTCAGGGAGGGCTCATTGTGCTCCCAAAGGAAATCGAGCCTCATGTTAGCCTTCCCTGAGGGGGCTGCTTTCACCTGAAAGCCCCCTTACCCCTGGCCAGCCCTCTTGCTGCAGGCCCCTCCTGGGCTCTGGAAGCTTGACTCGGTGAGTCACTTGCAACTTGAACTGGGGGGATTTATGAAGAAAACAGAATGAATGCTGGAGGTTGCCTGTATCCTTTGTACTGTGACAAAACCACATAACAAAGGGACTCTTCACCCGTGAGGCATGTCGGGATCCCTGAGGGTGTGGGCTTTGCTTCATGGGCTGAGGTTGTGTCTTCATCCTTATCTGGACCAGAGCCATGTTGTCTGGCTATGGAGATCCAGACCCTTATGTCACCATGTCATTATTATTATTGTTCTTTTAAGAGAGCAATATAGACATTGACTTTGAGATACAAATATCAAAAGGAAAAACACAAGTTCAAATATATATATGATGATTGAACTTGTGGTATCTCTCATTAGTATGGGTAGTGTAGGGCTGCCCAAATGAGAAAGACCAAGGAATAATATTTTGATTAGAAGTGTGCTGTGCACATGTAGTGTTTTATTCTATCATTTGCCTTATTTCTCTGAAGGGAAAATAGAGTGGTGACTGGAGCTTGGTTTCTGATTTTAAGGAATGGGAGACAAGTGAATTGAAAGAGCAGTGTTGATGCTGACATGGTGCTCAGTGCCCAGTGAGTGAAGGTTTGAAGCTTGGACTTGGAAGCATTGGTGTTCAGTGAGGATGTTGTCCGAGTTTCTAGCACACTGAGTCACTTGGCTGGTCTGTGTAATTGTGCCAGTGTAGACACAACCCAGGGAATTCCAGAGCTAATGATGAGCACATTTGTGAGGCTGGAGTTTGCTTCTTTGTGAGAAGCATTGGGCTGGAGTGGAAAGAAGTCACTGGGTCTTATGACTCACTGTGTGAGCAAGTCTGAGCCTGGCAGCATAGTCGGATCAGATACCTGGGAGGTTGTGATGCCATGGTGGTGGACCTTTGCTCTTGATGGGCAGGCCAGCTTGCTACAGGGACAGGGACTAGGGTCTCCCCCCACCGCCCCTTACCCCTGGCCAGCCCTCCTGCTGCAGATGTGATAAGACAGGTGCTTCCTGTTCGGTTCTCAAGCCCTCAGCTCAGCAGGGTGGTTGGTGGGAAGCAGCCCACATGCAGCATTATCGATTCTTGCCCAGTGTGCCACCTGCTTCCTCAGAGGAGGCACAGCAGATGTCCTTTGCCTGGTGTCTGTGAATTCAGCTGGCAGAAGCACTTCTTCTAGAGCCAAACCCCTGAGAAATCCTCTCTCCATGTACCTGTGCTGTGTGCAAGAGGTCACTTTTCATTGGGAACTGAAATCTTAGCTCCTCTGGATCTGAGGCCACACAGGACACCAGTCTCCCTGAAGGTCTAGTTCCACGTGGAACCTGATGTGTGAGACTGAGACTGAACCTGGGTGGCCTGTTGACCCTGCTGCAGGCTCCTTCCTGAAAACTGTGCAGCAAAGCCTGGTTTGTGATGACATCACAGGAAAGAGGGACAGGTGCACCACTCCACCTGACGACAGGAAAATTCTGGACACAATCCCAGGTGGTTGGGGTAGGGAGGAGAGATGTCTGTTTCCCAGGGCCTTGGCCAGAGGGGGATTTGGACCCTGGGGTGCGTCTCTGCTCAGCTTTCTCAGATGAGCTCCTCAGGCCAGGGGAGGAGGTGTGTGTGCTTACCTGTAACTGAGGAAGCTGTCTGGTTTCAGGTTTCATGGGCAGGTGGATTCCTCATATGGCTCATTTTCCTGATCGTGTTCAGGGTGCAGTAAGTGGACCCCCTGGTCCTGTGCATCCTGGTTGTGCAAGAGCCCTGGGGCACCTTTTCCTCCTGGGCTTTGGACCAGGAAATCAGAGGGAGTCAGAGGTGAAACCATCAGTGTAGACCTCCGTTTCTGCCCTGCTGAGATGGACTGGTGACTGTGATAACTGCTGTGGAAACATAAAGCAGGAGACAGGGCTGGGTGCTGAAGGGGAGGTAAGGGTGGTGCTTGCTATTCACATAGGGGCCAGGTGGGACTTCACTAGGAACGTGATACTTGAGTCAAGATCTAAAGAAGGTGAGTGATATCACATTCAAGAGCATTCTAAATGGAAGGGAAAGCATGTGCAAAGGTCCCAGGGCAGGAGCATACCAGGTATGTCCAGGAGCAGCAAGAAGGCCCTGTGGCCACAGAAGACAGCTTAGGACATGACCTCAGGGAGGGGACAGAGGGAGACAGAAAGCCATTGCAGGGCTGTGACCCCATGGGACCCTGTTTCACTGGGCCATCCTGGCTACAGTGTTGAGAACAGATGACAGAGGGTTGAGGATGGGCAAGGGAGGTCCATGATGAAGCTTTTCCAGGAACTCAGGCAAGAGATGGCCTCCAGTGTGGACCCGACAGGTGGCCTTGGAAGAAGTGGTTAGTCCTATTCTGGGTACATATTGAAGATGGAGCTCACAGGATTTGCCAATGGGTTAGATATGGGGCAGGGGAGAAAAGAGAAATTGGGTAACTCCCAGCTGTGTTTGGTTGTCCTGACCTGAGTGAGAGGAAGGAGGAGGTTTCTGGGGGTAGGAGGTAGTCCGTGTTCCACATGCTGAGCAAGGTGACTTTCATGGTGGATCTGCTGATGTTTGTGTCCAGGAGAACATTTAACATCTACTCCATCAGCAACTTTCAGGTACAAATATCCTCCACTTTTTAAAAGTTCGCAGTAAGACACTTGGCTTTTTTGAAAGATCTAGGTCATTACACAGCTTCAGTAACAGGAAGAAACCCAAGAGGATTTCCCTCTTATGGAAAATATTGAAAAGTGAGCATCGTGTTCAGCGTCTATTTTGTGAGGAGCCACTGCAGAGGCGGCGTGCACCCCAACCAGCTCCTTCCTGGGAACCGCTTTCCACGTCCAGCCACCAGCGTTTTGAATTGTGTCTGTGAGCATCTGTTGTGCTTTATCTCCATTTATTTTGGGCATCCCTTAGGAAGTTGTGTCCCGAGGCCTAAGAAAAGCCAAAGAGAAGTCATTTTTGGAGTGTGAGCACGCTCACTAATTTTTCTGTATAAATGAATGGTAATTCCTCCCTTGGTTTACACCATTCCTGCTGTGAATGGTTTCCTAGGAACACTGTACTTCCAAATAGTGGGGGAACCTGTACCCCATCCTGCAGTGTTAGCTTTAGTCTCCATGCTGCACAGAACATTCCATGACTTATGGATTTTATCACTCAAATATTGTGCCTTTGACCACCTTCCTCCGTTCCCACCCCATCCCCAAATCTGGCAACCACCAATCTGTTTTCAGTATCTATGCGTTCAGTATATATATATATTTTTCCATGTAGAATGTCCACGAGAGCATCTGGTATTTGTCTTTCTGTGTCTGAGTTACTTAGCATAATTCTCCCAAGGTCTTTGTTTCTATGTCTGGTTACTGTGAATAATGCTGCAGTGAACATGGGAGTGCATCTATCTTTTTGACCTTGTGTTTTTGTGTTCTCCAAATAAATCTACTCAGTAGAGAAATTCCTGGGTCATACGATAGTTGTATTCATTTTCTTAGGAACCTCCATACTGTTGATACAGTGGCTGTACCAATTTACATTCCCACCAACAGTGCAGCGGGTCCCCTTGTCTACACACCCTTGATCATACCTGGTGTCTGTCTCTGGGACGATTGCCATTCCAACAGTTCTGAGGTGATAGCTGATTGCAGTTTTGACTTATGTTTCCCTGACGATGATTAGTGATGTTGAGCAACCTTTTCTGTGTCTGTTGGCCACCTGTGTGCCATCTTTGGGAAGTATCTATTCACATATTCTCCCCGTTTTTTATACAGGTTTTTTGTTTGTTTGTTTGTTTTGATTTGTATGAGTGTTTTGTGTATTTTGGGTATTAGCCTCTTCTCACACATATGATTTGCAGATATTTTTTCTTGTTGGGTAGGTTACCTTTTAAGTTCTTGATGGTTTCTTTTGCCATGCAGATTTCAGTTTGATGTCGTTCCATTTGTTTATTTTTGCTTTTGTTGCCTTTGCTTTTGGTGTCCGATCTAAAAGCCTCTTTGCCAAAAACAGTGTTGAGAAACTTACTACCTGTGTTTTCTTCTTGGACGTTTGTGGATTCAGGTCTTACGTTCAAGTCATTCATCCATTTAAAATTTGTGTGTGGGGTGTCAGAAGTGATCCAGTTACATTCTTCTGCATTTAGTGTCCAGTTTTCCCAGTACCATTCACTGAAGAGACAGTCCTTTCCCCATTGTATATTTTCTGCTCCTGTGTTGTGAGTTAAGATCATATATGTGTGGGTTAGTTTCTGAGCTTTCTATTCTGTTCCATTGTTTCTGTTTTTATGCCAGTATCATATGTTTTGATGACTACAGCTTTGTAATCTAGCTTGAAATTGGAGTGTGGTGACTCCAGCTTGTTTTCTTTTCTTTTTTTTTAAATTTAATGTAATTTTATTATGTTATGTTAGTCACCATACAATACATCATTAGTTTTTGATGTAGTGTTCCATGATTCATTGTTTTCATATAACACCCAGTGCTCCATGCAGTACATGCCCTCCAAATACCCATCACTGGGCTAAACCATCCCCAGTCCCCCTCCCCTCTAAAACCCTCAGTTTGTTTCTCAGAGTATGTAGTCTTTCATGGTTCATCTCCTCCTCTGATTCCCCCCCTTCATTTTCCCTTCCTTCTCCTAATGTCCTCCATGCTACTGCTTATGTTCCACATATATGTGAAACCATATGATAATTGACTTTCTCTGCTTGACTTATTTCACTTAGCATAATCTCCGCCAGTCCCATCCATGTTGATGTAAAAGCTGGGTATTCATCCTTTCTGATGGCTGAGTAATATTCCATTGTATATATGGACCACATCTTCTTTATCCATTAGTCTGTTGAAGGGCATCTCAGCTCTTTCCACAGTTTGGCTATTGTGGACATTGCTGCTATGAACATTGGGGTGCATATGGCCCTTCTTTTCACTACATCTGTGTCTTTGGGGTAAATACCCAGTAGTACAATTGCTGGGTCATAGGGTAGCTCTATTTTTAATTTTCTGGGCACCTCCACACTGTTTTCCAAAGTGGCTGTACCAACCTGCATTCCCACCAACAGTATAAGAGGGTTCCCTTTCTCCACAACCTCTCCAACATTTGTTGTTTCTTTCCCTGTCCATTTCTGCCATTCTAACTGGTGTAAGATGGTATCTCAATGTGGTTTTGATTTGAATTTCCCTAATGGCTAATGATGATGAACATTTTTTCATGTGTCTGTTAGCCATTTGTATGTCTTCTTTAGAGAAGTGTCTGTCCATGTCTTCTGCCCATTGTTTGACTTGATTATTTGTTTTTTTGGGCGTTGAGTTTGAGAAGTTCTTTATAGATCTTGGAAATCAGCCCTCTGTCTGTAGTGTCATTTGCAAATATCTTCTCCCATTCTGTGGGTTGCCTCTTTGTTTTGTTGACTGTTTCCTTTGCTGTGCAGAAGCTTTTTATCTTGATGAAGTCCCAAAAGTTCATTTTTGCTTTTGTTTCACTAGCCTTTGGAGAGGTATTTTTAAAAAATTTATTTATTTATTTATTTATTTATTTATTTATTTATTTATTTATTTTTATTATTATGTTATGTTAATCACCATACATTACATCAGTAGTTTTTGATGTAGTGTTCCATAATACATTGTTTGTGTATAACACCCAGTGCTCCATGCAGAACGTGCTCTACTTAATACCCATCACCAGGCTAACCCATCCCCCATGCCCCTCCCCTCTAGAACCCTCAGTTTGTTTATCAGGGTCCATAGTCTCTCATGGTTCATTGGAGAGGTATTTTGAAAGAAGTTCCTGTGGCCGATGTCGAAGAGGTTACTGTCTATATTCTTCTCTAGAATTTGGATGGATTCCTGTCTCACATTGAGGTCTTTCATCCATTTTGAGTTTATCTTTGTGTATGGTGTTAGAGAATGGTTGAGTTTCATTCTTTTGTATATAGCTGTCCAATTTTCCCAGCACCATTTATTAAAGAGACTGTCTTTTTTCCATTGCATATATTTTCCTGCTTTGTCAAAGGTTATTTGACCATAGGGTTGAGGGTCCATATCTGGGCTCTCTATTCTGTTCCATTTGTCTATATGTCTGTTTTTGCCAGTATCATGGCTTTGTAACATAGCTTGAAATTGGGCAACGTGATGCCCCCAGCTTTGTTTTTCTTTTTCAACATCTCCTTGGCAATTCGGGGTCTTTTGTGATTCCATACAAATTTTAGGATTGTTTGTTCCAGCACTTTGAAAAATGTCATTGGAATTTTGATCAGGATGGCATTGAAGGCATAGATTGCTCTGGGGAGCATAGACATTTTAACAATGTTTATTCTTCTGATCCATGAGCATGGAATGATTTTCCATCTTTTTGTGTCTTCTTCAATTTCTTTCATGAGTGTTCTGTAGTTGTTAGAGTATAGATCCTTTACCTCTTTGGTTAGGTTTATTCTGAGGTATCTAATGGTTTTTGGTGTTATTGTAAATGGAGTCGTTTCTCTAATTTCTCTTTCTACAGTTGCATTGTTAGTGTATAAGAAAGCAACTGATTTATGTGCATTGATTTTGTATCCTGTCACATTACTGAATTGCTGTATGAATTCTAGTAATTTGGGGCTGGAGTCTTTTGGATTTTCCACGTAAAGTATCATGTCATCTGCAAAGAGAGGGAGTTTGACTTCTTCTTTGCTAATTTGAATAACTTTTATTTCTTTATATCATCTGATTGCTGTTGGTAGGACTTCTAGTGTTCTGTTGAACAATAGTGGTGAGAGTAGGCATCTTTGTCGTGTTCCTGATCTTAAGGGAAAGGCTCTCAGCGTTTCCGCATTGAGGATGATATTCGCTATGGGTTTTTCATAGATGGATTTTTATGAAATTGAGGATTGTTCCCTCTATCCCTAAACTCTGAAGTGTTTTAATCAGGAAAGGATGCTGTATTTTGTCAAGTGCTTTTTCTGCATCAATTGAGAGGACCATATGGTTCTTCTCTCTCCTCTTATTAATGTGTTCTATCACATTAATTGATTTATGAATGTTGAACCACCCTTGCATCCCAGAGATAAATCCCACTTGGTCGTGGTGGATGATCCTTTTAATGTATTGTTGGATCCTATTAGCTAGGATTTTGTTGAAGGTTTTGGAATCCATATTCATCAGGGATATCAGTCTGAAATTCTACTTTTTGATGGGGTCTTTGCCTGGTTTTGGGATTAAGGTAATGGGGGCCTCATAGAATGAGTCTGGAAGCTTTCCTTCTGTTTCTATTTTTGGAAACAGCTTCGGTAGAATAGGTATTATTTCTTCTTTGAATGTTTGGTAGAATTCCCCAGGGAATCCAACAGGCCCTGGACTCTTGTATTTTGGGAGGTTTTTGATCACTGCTTCAATCTCGTTACTGGTTATTGGCCAATTCAGGTTGTCAATTTCTTCCTCTTTCAGTCTTGGGAGTTTATAGTTTCCAGGAAGGCATCCATTTCATCCAGGTTGCTCAGCTTATTGGCATATAGTTGTTGATAATAATTTCTAATAATTGTTTCTATTTCCTTGGTGTTAGTTATGATCTCTCCCCTTTCATTCATAGTTTTATTAACTTGGGTCCCTTCTCTCTTCTTTTGGGTAAGTCTGGTCAGTGGTTTATCAATCTTATTAAATCTTTCAAAGAACAAGCTTCTAGTTTCTTTGATCTGATCTACTGTGTTTCTGGTTTCTAATTCATTGATCTCTGCTCTAATCTTAATTATTTCTCTTCTATTGCATGGTGTAGGCATCGTTTATTGCTTTTTTCCCTAGTTCTTTAAGGTGTAAAGTTAGTTGGTGAATTTGGGATTTTTCTATTTTTGAGTGAGGCTTGGATGACTATGTATTTACCCCTTAGGACTGCCTTTGCAGTATCCCATAGGTTTTTGACCAATGTGTTTTTGTTCTCATTGGTTTCCATGAATTGTTTAAGTTCTTCTTTGATTTCCTGGTTGACCCAAACATTCTTAAGCAGAGTGGTCTTTAGCTTCCATGTGTTTGAATTTCTTCCAAATTTTTTGTTGTGATTGAGTTCCAGTTTTAAAGCATTATGGTCTGAAAATAGGCAGGGAATCATCTCAGTCTTTTGGTATCGGTTGAGACCTGATTTGTGGCTCAGTATGTGGTCTATTCTGGAGAAAGTTCCATGTGTGCTCGAGAAGAATAAGTATTCTGTTGTTTTAGGGTGGAATGTTCTGTATATATCTATGAGGTCCATCTGGTCCACTGTGCCATTCAAAGCTCTTGTTTCTTTGTTGATTTTCTACTTAGATGATCTATCTATTGCTGAGAGTGGAGTATTGAGGTCTCCTATTATTAATGTATTATTAGCAATATGACCCTTTGTTTTGTTAACAGTTGGCTTATGTAGTTGGCTGCTCCCATGTTGGGGGCGTAGATATTTAAAACTGTTAGATCTCCTTGTTGGATAGACCCTTTAAGAATGATATAGTGTCCTTCTGTGTCTCTAGCTACAGTCTTTAGCTTAAAATCTAATTTGTCTGATATGAGAATTGCCACTCCAGCTTTCCTTTGAGGTCCGTTGTCATGGAAGATGGATCTTCATCCCTTTACTTCCAGTCTGGATGCATCTTTAGGTTCAAAATGAGTCTCTTGTAGACAGCATATGGATGGGTCCTCTCTTTTTACCCAATCTGCAACTCTGTGCCATTTTATGGGATCATTTAGGCCGTTCATGTTGAGAGTGATTATTGAAAGATATGAATTTATTGTTATCATGTTGCCTGTGAAATCCTTGTTTCTATAGATTGTCCCTGTAAATTTCTGTTGTATATCACTCTTGGGGTCTTTCTCCTTTTATAGAACCCCCTTAATATTTTTTGCAGGGCCAGCTTTGTGGTCACGTATTCTTTCAGTTTCTGCCGATCTTGGAAGCTCTGCATCTCTCCATCCATTCTAAATGACAGCCTTGCCAGAAAAGTATTCTTGGCTGCATGTTCTTCTCATTTAATACCCTGAATATGTCTTTCCAGGCCTTTCTGGCTTGCCAGGTCTCTGTGGATAGGTCTGACGTTATTCTGATATTCTTCTCTCTCTTCCCCCTAACTGCCCTTAAGAGGGTTTCCTTGGTTCTAAGATTTGCAACTTTTGCTATTACATGCCAGGGCATTGGCCTGTTTTCCTTTTCTTGGGATGGGTCCTCTCTTCCTCTAGGACATGAATGTTTGTTTCATTCCCCAGATTAGGGAAGTTCTCAGCTATGATTTGCTCAAATATATCTTCCAGTCCTCTCTCTCTCTCTCCATCCCCTCAGGGATCCCAATAAATATGACACTGGAACGTTTCATGGTGTCACTCATTTTTCTGATTCTGTTTTCATGGATTTTGAGTTGTTTCTCCCTGGCCTCCTCTTTTTCCTTCTTTTCTATCAGTTGGTCTTCTAGATCACTAATTCATTCTTCTGCCTCACTTACCCTAGCTGTTAGATTATCTAGATTAGAATGGATCTCATTGATAGCATTTTTAAGTTCTGCAGTTCAGCTTTCATTCTGCCCTTAGAGACTCTATGTTGCCATTAATCGATTTCTCCATTCTAGCTGTTGTCTTCACAACTGTACCCTGAAGTCCATTTCCAACATCTTGGTTATATCAGTATCCATTTGTAAATGTGTGGTAGACATCAGATTCTCTGAATCTTTCCTATTTTGGGGGTTCCTCCTCCTAATCAATCTGTTGAGGGGTGGTTGAGGGAATGTATAGAGTCCAAATTATTGACCACAATCCAAGCAAAATGCACCTGTTTTATAGGAGCCTTAGGGTTGTTGGCCTCTTGTTCTCCCAGCCTGTCTTCTGGGGGAGGGGCCTGCCGTGCTGTTACTCAGGCCCTGTTTAGGCAGAGTTGCCCTGCCCCCTGTGGTGCGGGATGGGCTCAGTGAAAACCGGTTTTTTGGGGCTTTTGTTCTCTGGCAGCTTTCCCTGGTGGCTTTTTGCCTCTATTCCGCGAGTCAGAGCAGAAGAGACCGTTTCCAACCCTCTGCCTCAGAGCAGAGAGATTTCAGTCTGTTCTTTAGTGAGCTTTCCAGGCCACACTATCTCCGTTTCTGTCTGTGCTACTGTAAACTGCAGTGTCCTGTGTTGTGCGCCCCTCAGCAGCACTACCAGTCCTCACCTCCAGGTCGGGCATGTCTCTGCCCTTTGTGCTTCTAAAACCGCCAGCCACCCCCAGTATGCATGTGCTGCCCTGCTGTTCCAGGTTTCAGTCTGTAGGGCTGCCCTAAGGTCCTTTGCCCTCTGCTATCAGTCTGTGAGTCCCATCCCCAGTGTGGGAGCCTTTTGCACACTGGTGGTGCAGGATCCCAATGGCTCCTTCCCTCTTCAGTTTATCTTCCAATATGTGTCCACAGAATCACAGCTCCCTGTTTCATACCTCGAAAAAACCTGCCTGTGATATTCTGTTTGTAGAGATCCAGATCTTCTTACATGTCAGGCTGATTTTGTGGGTGTTCAGAGTGGTCTGGTATATATCCAGCTCAATTCAGGGGCTGGTTGGAATAGGGTCCCCTACTCCTTTGCCATCTGTTTCCCTCCTCCTGAGCACTTTTTTATGTGTCTGTTGGTCATCTGGATGTCTTCTTTGCATAAATGTCTGTTCATGTCTTCTGCCTATTTCTTGATTGGATTCTTTGTTTTTGGGTGTTGAGTTTGATAAGTTCTTTATAGATTTTGGATACTAGCCCTTTCTCTGATAAGTCATTTGCAAATATCTTCTCCCATTTTATCGGTTGTCTTTTGGTTTTCTTGACTGTTTCCTTTGCTGTGCAGAAGGCTTTTATCTTGATGAAGTCCCAAAAATTTATTTTTGCTTCGGTTTCCTTTGCCTTTATCGACCTGTCTTGAAAGAAGTTGCTGGAGCCGAGGTCACAGAGGTTGCTGCCTGTGTCCTCCTCTAGGATTTTGATGGATTCTTGTCTCACATTGAGGTCTTTCATCCATTTTGTGTTTATCTTTGTGTATGGTGTAAGACAATGGTCCAGTTTCATTCTTCTGCATGTGGCTGTCCAGTTTTCTCCAGTGCCATTTATTGAAGAGACGGTCTTTTTTCCATTGCATATTTTTTCCTGCTTTGTCGAAGAGTAGTTGACCATAGAGTTGAGGGTCCATATATGGGTTCTCTATTCTGTTCCATTGATCTGTGTGTCTGTTTTTGTGCCAGTACCATGCTGTCGTGATGATCACAGCTTTGTAATGTAGCTTGAAGTCAGGCAACATGATGCCCCCAGCTTTGATTTTCTTTTTCAACATTCCCTTGGCGATACGGGGTCTTTTCTGGTTCCATACAAATTTTAGAATTGTTTGTTCCAGCTCTGTGAAAAATTTCGATGGTATTTTGATAGGGAGTGCATTAAACATGTAGCTTGCTCTGGGTAGCATAGACATTTTAACAATGTTTATTTTTCCAATCCATGAGCATGGAATGATTTTCCATCTCTTTGTGTCTTCCTCCTCCATTTCCTTCATCAGTGTTCTGTAGTTTCTAGTGTATAGATCCTTTACCTCTTTGATTAGGTTTATTCCTAGGTATCTTATGGTTTTTCGTTCTGCCATAAATGGAATCGATTCCTTAATTTCTCTTTCTTCAGTCTCATTGTTAGTATATAGAAATTCAACTGATTTCTGTGCACTGATTTTGTATCCTGCCATGTTTCTGAATTGCTGTATGAGTTCTAGTAATTTAGGGGTGGAGTCTTTTCGATTTTCCACATAATGCATCATGTCATCTGTGAAGAGAGAGAATTTGACTTCTTCTTTGCCAATCTGAATGCCTTTTATTTATTTTTTGTTGTTTTTGTTGTTGTCTGATTGCTGAGGCTAGGACTTCTAGTACTATGTTGAACAACAGTGGTGAGAATGGGTATCCCTGTTCTGTTCCTGATCTTAAGGGAAAAGCTCTTAGACTTTCCCCATTGAGAATGATATTCGCTGTGGGCTTTTCATAGATGGCTTTTATGATATTGCTGTATGTTCCCTCTATCCCTATATTTTGAAGAGTTTTAACCAGGAAAGGATGCTGTATTTTGTTAAATGCTTTTTCTGCATCGATTGAGAGGATCATATGGTTCTTGTCTTTTCTTTGATTAATATGCTCTATCACATTGATTGATCCTAATGTTGAACCACCCTTGCATCCCAGGAATAAGTCCCATCTGGTCGTGGTGAATCATCCTTTTAATGGACTGTTGGATCCTATTGGCTAGGATTGTGTTTAGTATTTTGGTATCCATGTTCATCAGGGATATTGGTCTGTAATTCTCCTTTTCGATGGGGTCTTTGTCTGGTTTTGTGATCAGGGTAATTCTGGCCTCATAGAAAGAGTTTGGAAGTTTTCCTTCTATTTCTATTTTTTGAAACAGCTTCAGTAGAATAGGTATGATTTCTTCTTTAAATGTGTGGTAGAATTCCCCTGGGAAGTTATCTGGCCCTGGACTCTTGTTTTTTGGGGAGGTTTTTGATGACTGCTTCAATTTCCTTGCTGGTTATTGGTCTATTCAGATGATATATTTCTTCCTGTGTCACTCTTGGTAGTTGATCAGTTTCCAGGAATGCATCCATTTCTTCCAGATTGCTTAATTTGTTGGCGTATACTTGCTGGTAATAATTACTAATCATTATTTCTATTTCCTTGGTTTTAAACATGATCTCTTGCCTTTAATTCATGATTTTATTGATTTGGCTCCTTTCCCTTTTCTTTTGGCTAAACCAGAGGTTGATCGATCTTATTAATTCTTTCAAAGAACCAGCTTGTGGTTTTGTTAATATCTTCTACTCTTTTTCTGATTTCCATTTCATTGGTTTCTGCTCTAATCTTTATTATTTCTCTTCTCCTGCTTGGTTTGGGCCTTATTTGCTGTTCTTTCTCCAGGTCCTTTAGGTGTAAGTTTGGCTTGTGCATTTGGGATTTTTTAAAATTTTTTAAGAGAGGCTTGGATGGCTATGTTTTCCCTCTTCAGATAGCCTTTGCCATATCCCATAGGTTTTGAATACTGTGTTTTCATTTTCATTGGTTTGTATGAATTGTTTAAGTTATTCTTTAATTTCCTGGTTTACCCAGTCATTCTTGAGAAGGACGCTCTTTAACTTCCAAGTGTTTGAGTTCCTTCCAAATTTCTTCTTATGGTTGAGTTCCAGTTTCATAGCATTGTGGTCTGAAAATAGGCAGGGAATTATCTCAATCTTTTGGTATCAGTTGACACCTGATCTGTGACCCCATATGTGGTCTATTCTGCAGAACATTCTGTGTTCACTTGAGAAGAATGAGTATCCTGTTGTGTTAGGGTGGATTGTTCTGTATATATCTACGAAGTCTGTCTGGTCAAATGTGTCATTCAGAGCTCCTGTTTCTTTTTTGATCTTCTGCTTAGATGATCTGTCCATTGCTATGAGTGGAATGTTGAGGGCTCCTACTATTAATGTATTATTATCAATATGTTTCTTTACTTTGGCTTTTGTTTTCTATCATTGGCAGCTCCTGTGTTGGGGTCATAGATATTTACAATTGTTAGATCTTCTTGTTGGATAGACACTTTAAGTATGATATCATGTCCCTCTTCATCCCTTATGATAGTCTTTGTTTGAAAATCTAATTTGTCTGATATGAGGATTGCTAAGCCAGCTTTCTTGGGAGGTCCATTAGTGTGGTAGATGGTTCTCCATCCCCTCCCTTTCCATCTGGAGGTGTCTTTAGGCTCAAACTAAATCTCTTGTAGACAGCATATGGATGGGTCCTGCTTTTTTATTCAATCTGCGACCCTGTGTCTTTTCATGGGAGCATTCATCCCATTTACATTCTGAGTAACTATTGAAAGATGGGAATTAGTGCCATTGTATTACTTGTAAAATCCCTGTGTCTATAGATTTTCTTTGTTTCTTTCTCATCCATGTCACACTTGGGGTTTCTCTTCGCTTACAGTACCCCCCTTAATATTTCTTGTAGGTCTGGCTTGGTGGTCGCATATTCGTTCAGTTTCTGCCTGTCCTGGAAGCTCTTTATCTCTCCATCCATTCTGAATGACAGCCTTGCAGGGTGAAGTATTCTTGGCTGCACATTCTTTTCATTTAGTATCCTGAATACATCTTGCCAGCCCTTTCTGGCTTGCCAGGTTTCTGTGGACAAGTCTGATGGTATTCTGATGTTCGTCCCTCCATATGGAAGGAACCTCCTCTCCCTGGCCATTCTCAGGATTCTTTCTTTGGCTGTAAAATTGGCAAGATTCACTATTATAGGTCGGGGAGTTGATCTCTTTTTATTGATTTTGGGAGGGGTCCCCTCTGCCTCTTGGACTCAAATGCTTGTTTCCTTCCCCAGATGAGGGAAGTTCTCAGCTATGATTTGCTTAAATATACCTTCTAGCCCCACCCCCACCCCCTTGGGTATCCCAATAATTCTGATATTGGAATGTTTCATGTTATCATTAATCTCTCCAATCCTTTTGTCATGTGCTACTAGAAGCATATCTGTTTTCCTCAACTTCCTTCCTTTCCATCAGCTTATCTTCTAGATCACTAATTCTCTCTTCTGCCTCATTTACCCTGGCGGTTAGAGTATCCAGTTTAGACTGCATATCATTCATAGCATATTTTTTTAGTTTGGCCTGGTTAGATCTCATTTCTGCTCTTAGAGACTCTATATTGTCACTAATGTTTTTTTCAAGCCTAGCTATTGACTTTAGGATTGCTATCCTAAATTCTGTCTCTGACAACTTGCTTAGATCCATATCCATTAGTCTGGGGCAGAGGACATTGTCTCTGGTTCTTTTCTTTGTTGAGAGATCCTCCTCCTAGTCATTCTGTCAAGGGATGGGTGAGTGAATGAGCGGAGTCCAAAATATCAACCACGACCCAAGCAAGATGCTCCGTAGTAAAATCTGGAGTGGTCTGAAGCCACTACTTGCAAAAAGCAGTGGCTTTTCTGCTTGTAGAGATCCAGATATATAGACTTACATCTCAGGCATATCATGGAACAATCCTACGCCTGGGATTTCTCCTGACTTGCAGTGCGTTCTCCACCGAGCTGCTGTCCAGCAGATGGACTCCCCCGTGGAACGGCAGCCCCTCTCTGCCACTGCCCACCTCTCTTGCTGTTATGCAATCAATCAATCAATCTTTAAAAAAATTACTAATGTTTTTAAGGACAAGACAAAGACAGAGGGGATACTGTTCTAAATTGAAGCAGACTAAAATGCATGATAATAATATAGAATTCTGGATCCTTGTTGGAACCTAGGTAATAAAACAAAAACAAAACAGCTTTAAAAGACTTTTGGAACAATTGGGAAATTGAATGAGGACTTTATAGGACTGTATACATGTTAAATTCCTCTGGTGTGATATTTAATCACAGTGAAGTATTGAAGGGCAAAATGTCATGCTTGCTGCACCTTTTTCTAAGTGGTTCATCCAAACAGGCAAATGTGTGTGTATCTGGAGGCCCTGCACTTTGCTCCGTGGTATGTGTGTCCCTGTTAGTTCCCCTCCTTGCTCTTGTCTGAGGGGGCTGCATAGGCTCCACACTCTTCTTCCTGCCACTTCAGGTTTGGAGCATCTTAGTCAGGCTAGGCTGGGCTACAATTGCAGGCAATCCCAAACCTTCACAGCTTAGCATGGGACAATTTACTTTCAGCCATAGGGAATCCACTGTGGGTGCAGATGACCCATTAGGATAGCTCTCTTCCCTGTGCTGACTTGTCATCCCACACAGTACTCTACCCTTCCCTCTTTTCTTCCTTCCTCTCCTTATCCCCCCCACCCCCCGCCTGTCTTTCCAATCAAAAGTTGTCCTTTTGGAGGTAATATGGTCATTTGGGGGCCATTGTTTCAGAGGAGCCCCCACAGAAGAAAGCAGAGCTCCATTTCACATATATATGTATTTTCATTGGATCTGCTACTATTATTAATTACATAAGTAGATTTTATTTTGCCTTTTCCATAGCCTTAAAAGACATGGTAACTTAATGAATCTGTATTTACGTTTCCCTGCATCTCCTATGCTTTCAGCTTTATGAATATTGATACTTGTTATTTGGTACATAAATATTTATCTTTGCTCTATCTTCATTGTAAATTTTATCCACTAGCATGATGAAGCACTCTTCCATTTAATATTTATATATATATATGATTTTTGTTATTTCATTTGCCTAATGGACACTTGATCACTTAAAAATTTCTGGTCTTTTTTTTTTTTTTTAAAGATTTTATTTATTTATATGACAGAGAGAGACACACAAGAGAGGGAACACAAGCAGGGGGAGTGGGAGAGGGAGAAGCAGGCTTCTTGTGGAGCAGGAAGCCCGATGGGGGGCTTGATCCCAGGACCCTGGGATCATGACCTGAACTGAAGGCAGATGCTTAATGACTGAGCCACCCAAGTGCCCCTTGTTAGACTATTTCTTAATCACTTGGAGCCATTTCAATTAGAGTAGTAGGGTCATGGATGGAAAATAATTCTTACAGAATAATCAAACTTGTCATGGAGAAAAAATATATGTTAGAATAAACAAATACAGTAAAGCTGCAGGATACAAAGTCAATATACAGAGATCTGTTGCATTTCTTTTTAGATTTTATTTATTTATTTGATAGAGAAAGAAAGAGCATGAGCAGGGGGAGTGGCATGCAGAGGGAGAAGCAGACTACCACTGAGCAGGGAGCCCAATGCGGGGCTCAATTGCAGGACCCTGAGATCATGACCTGAGCCAAAGGCAGACGCTTAACAACTGAGCCACCCAGGTGCCCCTAAAAATTTCTGATCTTGATGAATCAGTTTGTTTTAGATCTGTCTCTTCTAAACATAGAGCTGAGTTTTGTTCCATGATCCCATCTGAAATCTTTCTTCCAATAGGTTAATGTAGCCCATTTATGTTTATTTATGGAATAAAAATTTGATCTTAGTTATGTTATTATTTTATGCTACAGTTTCTGCTTTTATAGACTCAAATGCTGCAATCTTTTTAAACTTTTTCTTTTTTTCTTTTGATACATTAGTCTGAACGTGCATGTCTTTGATACATACACGTGAACAACCACCCACACACAAACATTTTTAAATGAAGTTTTTTCTTTTCCTTATATTTTTTGATATCTCCTTCCTTCTCCCAACTTCCCTCCAGAGCAGCTTTCTTTCCAACAGAAGCAGTTCATGTGAACAATCTGGCATGTATCCTTTTATACATTTTATCTGCTCTCTCCCATCACACAAATGTTTTGTTATTTTTTTTAACAAAAGTATGAAGTTGTTTTATATACTTTTTGTGTTTTGATTTTCTTCCTTAGTAACACTTCACAGAAATCCTTCTGAGTCACTTGAACTAGTATGTATGTATATATATATATCTATTTGTTTGGCATTATTTCATTTCCCTATTGGTGATTATTCACTGTGATTAGTTATTACCTATTATAAATAATGTTTCCTTAAATATCCTCATATATGTCAATTTTGTGTATGAGTATTTTTATTTTTATATTTGATTCTCAGGAATGGAATTGAAGAATATATTTTTAGCTTAAGTAGATATTTATGTACCTTTTCCAAAAGGGTAACAATTTATATATTTTTTTATAGTTTTTTTTCCTTTAGAATTTTGAGGTATAATTGAGCCATAAAAATTGTATATATTTAAGGGGTCTGGTTGATGATTTCACATACATGTAAATTATGAAATAATCACCCCAATCAAGCTAGTTCACATATCCATTACCGCACATAATTAGCATCTTTTCTTTCCTGTGGTAAGAGCCCTTAAATGTTACCCTCTTAGTAAATTTCAAGTATACAATATAATATTTTTAGCTATAGTTACAGTGTTGTCCATTAGATCTCCAGAATATATTCAGCTTGCATAACTAAAACTCCATTCCCATTGACCAGCATCTCTCCATTTCTCCCTTCTCCCAGCCCCTGGCTATCACTACTCTACTTTCTGCTTCTGTGAGTTTGACTATGATAGGCTCCACATAAATGAGGTCATGCAGTATTTGTCTTTCTGTGTTTGGCTTATTTCACTTAGCATAAAGTCCTCCAAGTTCCTCCATCTTGTCACAAATGGCAGAATTTCCTTCTTTTTTTAAGGCTAAACAATATTTGTTTTTATAAATACACATACATATATACAGTATATATAATATGTATATACATAGTATACACTTAAATACAAATATAAAAATATATGTGTATAGATTAATCTGTTCACAGACATGTAGGCTGTTTCCATATCTTATCAACCATAATAATGCTGCAATGAACGTGGGACTGCAGATATCTCTTTGAGATCTTGTTTTCAGTTTGTTTGGATATATATCCAGAAGTGGGATTTCTAGATCGTATGGCAGTTCTATTGTTAATTTTTGAGAAAGCTTCTTACGGGGTTTCCATAATAGCCATAGCACTTTACATTCCCACCAATGATCTACAAGTTTTTTTTGCTCCACATCCTCAGCAACACTTGTTCCTTTTGTCTTTTGGATAACAGCCATCCCAGCAGGTGTGAGGTGTCACCTCAATGTGGTTTTGATTCTCTTTTCCCTAATGATTTATGATGTTTAGCACCTTTTCATGTACCTGTTGGCCTTTGTATGTCTTCTCTGGGAAAAAAATGTCTATTCAGATCCTATGCCTGCTTTTAAAATCAGGTTGTTTGTTTTATTGCTATTGAATTGTATGTGTTCCCTATATATTTTGGAAATTAACTCATTATCTGGTTGCCTTTTCATTTTGTAGATTGTTTATTTTGTGTGCAAAAGCTTTTTAGTTTGATGTAGCCCCATTTGTGAATTTTTGCTTTTGGTATTAAATTCAAAAAACCATTGCCAAGACTAATGTCAAGGAGCTTCCCCCCTGTTTTCTTCTACTAGTTTTTTGGTTTCAGGTCTTCTGTTGAAGTCTTTAATTCATTTTGAGTCTTCTGTGTGTTGTGGGAGATAATGGTCCAAATTCTTTCTTTTTCTCATCCTGTCTTCTTCTTCTTCTTCTTTTTTTTGATTTCTAGCTTCACTCCAAGGTCATGAGAAAGATAGTTGAAATGATTTCAATCTTCTGAAATTTGTTAACCCTGGTTTTGTGAACTAAAATGTAATCTATCCTGGGGAATGTTCCATGTGCATTTGGGAAGAATGTGTATTTTTTGCTATTGGATAGAATGTTCTGTATGTGTCTGACTGTCCATTCAACCTAAAGCATGGTTGAAGTCCAGTGTTTTCTTATTGATTTTCATCTCAATGGCTTATCCATTGTTGAAAGTGGGGTCATGAAGTCTACTATTATTGTATTTTTATCTATTTTTCCCTTCAGATCTGTCAATACTTGCTTTACATATTTAGGTGCTCTAATGTTGGGTGCAAATATATTTATAATTGTTCCATTTTCATGTTGAATGGACCCTTTCACCATCCTATAATGGCCTTCTTTGTCTAGTGAGACAGTTTTTGACTGAAAGTCTGTTTTGTCTGATGTAAGGGTAACCATATTTGTTTTCTTCTGATTACCACTTTTGTGACATGTATTTTTTCATTTCTTCACTTTCAGATTATATACATCTTTACATCTAAACTGAGTCTCTTGTAGACTGTATAAATTTATAGTATACCCTATGATCTGTGAAGTTAAACTCTCCTCTCCCCATGTTCCTTTTTGCACCATTCTCTAGAATTTTATGAGAAAAGTACTCTAGATAAATTTTAATATTGTTTTGTCCATTTTTAAGTACCTGACTTGGAATTTTTTTACTTTTATTTTACATAAAATTTATATATTAACTTTGGAATTTTTTACTTTTATATAAAATTTATATATTAACTTTGGTTAATTTATATATTAACTTTGTATAACAAATACAAAAACTTGTATTTTTGTTATATTAACTGTCTCTTTTGGAACGTAGTATATCTTTTCATTGGCCCAAATCTTTAACACAGTTTTACAGTATTATTTAGATAGGTGTTTTACTTATCCCTAGTTTTTCAATGTTTTCCTTTATAATTTTCATGCCATTTCCCTTTATTTTCATTTCTAATTGGTGTTGTTAAGGAAAAAAGTAGAGCGATTAATTTTGTATATTTATCTTGTATCCAAACAGCTGCTCAAGTCACTTAATTCTAGCATTTCTATAAACCTTTAAGCTTCCTAGTTATAAAATCCAGTGAAAAATAATAACATACTAAAAATAATTTGATATTTTCTCCAAATATCATACTGATTATTTTTTTCTTATTGCCTTTGTTAACCTTCAACAATATCGGGGGGCGCCTGGCTGGCTCAGTCGTTAAGTGTCTGCCTTCTGCTCAGGTCATGATCCCAGGGTCCTGGGATCCAGCCCCGCATCAGGCTCCCTGCTTGGCGGGAAGCCTGCTTCTCCCTCTCCCACTCCCCCTGCTTGTGTTCCCTCTCTCGCTGTGTCTCTCTCTGTCAAATAAATAAATAAAATCTTTATTTTTTATTTTTTATTTTTTTTTTTTTTTAAAGATTTTATTTATTCATTCATGAGAGACAGAGAGAGAGAGAGAGAGAGGCAGAGGGAGAAGCAGGCTCCCAAGGAGCAGGGAGCCCGATGTGGGACTCGATCCCAGGACCCTGGGATCATGACCTGAGCCGAAGGCAGACGCTTAACCATCTGAGCCACCCAGGCGCCCAAATAAAATCTTTAAAAAAACCCCACACAATATCGGTAATATTGGTAGAAGTTGTAGGTAGGGAAACCAATTTGAACAGAAATACCTTTTAGCATTTTAGGAGTTAGGTTCCTATTTTTAGGTCAATAACTTCATTGTCTTTAAATGGGCTACTCTCATATTGTACTTCAAGGTTTTATTGGATAAGCCACTTATGAATTTTGTCCAATGAGGATTTTTGTATCTATTGATATCCTATGGCAGTCTTCTTTCTTTCTTTCTTTTTTTTTTTTTTAAAGATTTTATTTATTTATTTGACAGAGACACAGCGAGAGAGGGAACACAAGCAGGGGGAGTGGGAGATGGAGAAGCAGGCTTCCCACTGAGCAGGGAGCCTGATGTGGGGCTCGATCCCAGGACCCTGGGATCATGACCTGAGCCAAAGGCAGACGCTTAATGACTGAGCCACCCAGGCACTCTGGCAGTCTTCTTTCTTTCTTTCTTTCTTTCTTTCTTTCTTTCTTTTTTTTAAAGATTTTATTCATTCATTTGAGACACAGAGACACAGAGAGAGAGAGAGCATGAGCAGTGGGAGAGGCAGAGGGAGAGGAAGAAGCAGACTCCCCGCTGAGCCAGGAGCCCGATGTGGGACTCGATCCCAGGACCCCAGGATCACGACCTGAGCTGAAGGCAGAGCTTAACCATCTGAGCCACCCAGGCGCTCTGGCAGTCTTCTTTCTTGATGTAATTCTTATGTTGGAAGATTTTTGATATCCTGATTTCATTTGGTCATGATGCATGCTTTTGATACCCTGCTCCTTTTTTCAATAAAATTTTATTGTATAAACATTTAACTTATAAACATGCTAGATGTTTTAAGTGAGATTTATGTACATTATAAAAATCTTTATCAGTTTGCACAGATAAGTAATATTGACTTTATAGAATCAATTATGGAATTTTCTTTTTCTATACCTTGAATTAATTTAAATCATTTGAGTTATCTATTTGTTAATGATTAGCTAACTATGTGAAGCTATCTGTGCTGTATTACTGTTATCATTATTAGGATTGATGATAAGTATTCATTTGTCAAGTTGAGATTGATTTAAATTTTCGAGGTATCCTTGGTCAATTTTTTTAGTTCTATTTCATCAGAAATTGTACTTTATACAGATATAACAATACAGAAAGTTACCCATCCTCTCTATATTTTTAAACTTACTTTTAGAGTTTTACCAAGTGTAATAAAAAATAATAAGTATTTTCCCTATATATGGTTTATGACACCTTTCTCATTTGGGACCTTGTGTGTTTTTTCACTATTCCATGTTAATCAAATTTATGATTACTATGATGGTTATTTAAAATGTATTTTATTTTTATTTATATATATATTTTTTAATTTAAAATTTACTTAGTTAACATAAAGTGTAATACTGGTTTCTGGAATAGAATTCAGTGATTCAGCATTTATATACAATACCCAATGTTCATCACAACAAGTGCCCTCCTTAATGCCCATCACCCGTCTAGCCCATATCCCAGCCACCTCCCTCTATCAACCCTCAGTTTGTTCTCTATGGTTAAAAGACTCTTACGGTTTATTTCTGTCTTTCCTTCCCCCTGGCCCCATCCCATACGTTCATCTGTTTTCCTTCTCACATTCCATATATGAGTAAGACCATGTGGTATTTGTCTTTCTCTGACTGACTTCTTTCGCTTAGCATAGTATACTCTAGTTCCATCCATGTCATTGTGAATGGCAAGATTTCATCCTTTTTGATGGCTGAGTAATATTCCAGTGTGTGTGTGTGTGTGTGTGCGCACGCGTGTGTGTGTGTACCACATATTCTTTATCATGGTGGTTTTTAAAATGGCTTTTTATTTTAAATTATGTATTATATAATGCCCCTCTTTATTCTGATGAGTATTCTTAAGTTTGTTTATTTTTATTTATTTTTATTTTTTGTGCTGTTAAGTTAAATTCTACCTTTTCTGATATTAATATTGCCACCTCAGATTTATTTTTATTTGCATTTGCTGAAATTTTGCTTTTTATTTTTAATCTTTATTACACTTGCTAAGACTTGTTTTTATAAACAATACATTTTACATGCAGTCTTCAATTCCTATTTAATGGAATTGAGCTCATTCATATAAGTATTTTAGTTGCTTCATTAAACTTTATGCTTTAGATCTACTTTTTAATTATTGATTGTTTCACTTTGTTTTTTTCTTTTATTTCCTTAGTTTTTTTTTCCTGGTTTGATTCTTTATTCTTTCCTTAGAATTTTCTGGTTAATTAAGAAGTTCTATTTTCTACTCTCCTACTCCATTAATGGTTATTACCATCCCTGTAACACTTACAAACAAATTTCTCAACCATTATGTGGAAGAAAGAGGACCCCCATGCCCCCAGTCCAATTGCTTTGTCCCCCTGCTGCATCTCTTCATGGGAGGAGAGGTTTTCAGATGCTTTACTTCCTCCCTCTTCCTCAATAGGTAAGACCATTAGAATGTTTCATTTGCCTTCTCTCTCCGCCACCCCCCCCATTCTTATGCTTTGTAGAGGCCATTCAGTTCTTCAGTTTCAGATTATGACATGTTTTCTCTTTTCAGACTGGCTTCTCTATGTCAGTAATCTATATTGAACACTTGTGATGAATGTGTGCTGGTGTGGATGGTGGTTGCTGATTCCAATCACACACCCATACATTTTTTAAGTTCTGCCAGGGCTTAGTTGTACACTTTGGATATGTCAGAGGAGACAGCATGTGCAGTTCCATTGTTCAACATCAGTTGCAATGGAAACATGTTGGCTGGTATTGGGCCTGAAAGCCTGAGGAGCCTGACAATCCCTGGCACAAAGTTTCTCAGCTTGTGGTCCACATCGAGTGGTACAGAAAGATGAAGAACAGTAAACACTGAAAAATGTCCATTCAATTAAGCAATTGGAACAATGTTGTTTCTAGGAGATTCATTTAGTGGAATGGTAGGGATTCTGTGTGAGGAATGCAGGAAGGCGTGACAGTGCAGCTGGCTGCCACTGGAGGCACTGTTGAGCTGCAGTTGAACAGACACAGGAAGGCATGAAAGTGCAGCTTGCTGCCACTGGAGACAGTGTGAGCTCCAGTTGGAAAGATGCAGGAAGTTGTGACAGTTGTGCAGCTTGCAGCCACTGGAGGTAGTGGTGAGCTGCAGTGTGAGAGATGCAAGAAGACATGCCAGTATATCTTGCTGCCACAGGAGGAAGTGGTGAGCTGCAGTGCACCACAGAACAGGAAGCCATGACAGTGCAGCTTGCCGCCACTGGAGGCAGGGGTGAGCTACAGTGGGAGAGACTTGGAAGACGTGCCAGTGCCACTTGCGTCCATAGGAGGCAGTGGTGAGCTGCACTCAGTCACTGGAATTGCCAGTGGAGCTTGCTGCCACTGGAGACAGTGGTGTGCTGCAGTGAGCCATAGAACAGGAAGCCATGACAGTGCAGCTTGCCGCTACTGGAGGCAGTGCTGAGTTGCAGTGAACCATATAACAGGAAGCCATTACAGTGCTGCTTGCCACCACTGGAGGCACTGTTAAAGTGTAATGCATGAGGAGCTGGAAAACGTGATAGTACAGCTTGCTGCCTTTGGATGAAGTGGTGAGCTGCAGCGCGAGAGATGCTGGAAGCCGTGCCAGTGCTGCTTGCTGCCACTGGAGGCAGTGTTGAGCTTCAGTATCCACGGAACAGGGAGCTGTGACAGAGCAGATTGCTGCCACTGGAGGCAGTGTTGAGCTGCAGTGCGAGAGACTGGAAATCATGTCACTGCAGCCTGTTGCCACTGGAGGCAGTGGGAGCTCCAGTGGCCATATAACAGGAAGCCGTGACAGTGTAGCTTGCTTCCAGGGCAGGCAGTGGTGGATGCAGTGAGAGAGATGCTGGAAGACCTGCCTGTGCTGCTTTTTGCCACTGGGGCAGTGGTGTGCTGCAGTGAACCATAGACCAGGAAGCCATGACAGTGCATTTTGTCACCACTAGAAGCACTGTTGAGCTGCAGGGTGAGAGATGCTGGAAGATGTGGCAGTGCAGCTTGTTGCCACTGGAGGCATGGTGAGCTGCAGTGAGCCCAAACAGGAAACCCAGCCTATGCCCCTTCCTGCCACTGGAGGCAGTGGTGAGCAGCAATTTGGTGAGAGGCAGGAAGTTGTGACCATGCTGCCTGCCGCCACAGGATGCGGTGGTGAGCTGCAGTTGGCTGTAAACAGAGCATCCTAGCTGGTGCAGACAAGCCTGGTTGCTCCACGTTTTTGTTCTCTAGCATTTCTATGGATAGGCCTTTGTATTAACTAATTTTACTATGAGCCTCTTTTGAAGCTTCTGGTATTTCACCTAATAATTCTAGACCAATATTTCGAGTTATTCTGTAAAAGGGATAATGTAGTGAATATTTGTGTGATAGCTATGTGCCAAAATGTGTTCTGTGCTTTATAAACATTATATTATTTACTTCTCATTAGAACTCTATGAAGTTACTATTGTAATCTCATTTTAAAATGAAGAAACCGAAGTTAACACATGGACGAATTTGTGTACTTAAAACTTGGCAAATTTGGAATTTGAAGACAGTTTTGTCAGATTATCAAGACTGGGTGTGTTAATCATGGACTGGTTCTCTAACCTCTATAGCTGATTCTCATTTTTGTGGTAATTATATTCTCTCTATAAAGTTGCTGTGAACACTGAACTGGCTAATTCTGAATTACCCTCTTGCTCTAGGTGAAATTCAGGGCTGGGTTTCTGCTCACATTTTTATCAACTGCTCAATATATAACTTTGTTTTCAGTGTTCATGGCGTAAAGACAGCTTATTTAATAGGTATGGCTTATGAACATTGAACTTGTAGCCAACAGCAGCACTATACCTCATGGCTGAACAAAGCTTCTCTGACACCTGTACTTTTTCTGTGGGGCACATCACAGCCTTCTTGCACTAAGGAACATCAGGCAGCTCTTCTGCACTGTACTTGGGGCCATTTTAAACTGTGAAATCACCAACACCCCCACCCCAAAATTGCAAAGTATGTGGCATTACAATATACCATGTAAAGGACTTCTGTTTATAGTATGGGAACTGAAAAAGAGGGAGATCTTCATCTTGTTCAACACCCCTGAGAACATGCCCATCACAGATTCAGATGTGCACACCTGACTGGGAAGGTGCTCTTGGTGCTGATCTGGGGGACGCAAATACATATGAGAGAGCAGGCATTTCACAAATACTGAGTCCACAAGTGATGAGGATCGACTATTCTGATCTCTCCTGTGGTGTTTTATTTCCATTTGATACTGTTTAATACATTTTCGCAAGGCCAGGGATTATGAATAAAATGACGATTTTTTATTCATTCATTCATGTCTTCATGTATTTCTATTATGCTTTCACTAATCTTTCATGAAACAGCTAATGTGCATGGGAAACAAAGGCGAACAACATATATTACCTGCCCTGGCCTCTATTTACTTCCAGCTGTAGTCTAGTAAAGAAGAAAGCTAAATGCAAGAATGTGTAAATCCTTAAATAGAAACCACAAAGACTATGATTTATCTTGATAAATCTTGCTGGATAGGATACCATCTCTTTTGTAGGAAAATGAATTGCTAATCCTCAAGAAGCCTTGGAAGATATGGGGTAAGACAATATTTTGAGTTAGGTTCAAGAGACACTGTTGTTAAAGGCTCCTTGGATGCAAGTTGTGTAAGGTGCCCCAGATGGGCTTGGGAGCTAATACTCAGGTAATGATACGGCCCTCTGGCTTATGAAGTATCCTAGCAACACGGGGGCCTATGGGAATGTGTGCTTCTCTTACAAGTGGAATTAATGATACAAAGTGGGGTGTATCTGTGACCAAAACAACAAGGATATAGATGGTCATCAGGCTTGAGCTTGACATTAGTCCCCCTGAACTGTCCATTAGTCAATTCTGAGAGTTGGCAAGGTGTGTTCAAGAATGGGTTTCTCTGGTCCTTCCTGCCCAGTGTCCTCCTTGTGCCTTCATGATCCTGCTCTGTGACAGTGCCAACTGCCTCCCTCTGCTTAGCCATTGTTTGCATGGTTGGCATCTCTTTCCCTACCCTGGCTGTGAGGAAGGTGACTGCTGGCCCCTGTAATTGCTTTTTGTAAGCAAGGTAACAGGCCATTCCAGAATCCTCCTTTGTGCTGCTTAGGTCAAGTTGTAGCTTATAGGAGAATCTGCTGTAGCCTTAATTTAATGGGAGATAAAGATGATGCAGATAACTATTTGCTCTCATACTGTCCCCCATGTACCTGAGTGTCTTTGTCCTTGGTAATTTGCCTGGCCAGGTAATTTGCCTGGTATACCCATCTCATCTGGGACTGCTCGTGACTTTTTCACACCTCCCAGTCTAGGCCAAACTGACCTCAGCACACCAAGGGAGGTAGAAATATATTTTTCCTGCTAATATCACACCATATTTTGGAGGCCTCATTTTCTGGCCCAAGATTAATCTCTTTCCAGGATGATTAGCAGCACAACATCTACTACCCACAAACGATCTTTGCTTTCACCATGGAATTTTATTCTGGACCTGTGGACTCAACAAGACAATAAAATCTATTTTGACAAAAATGTTTGTCAACTATCTCTCAAAGTTAAGAAGATTCACACTTTCAATGGTAAACTTGACTTCTCTCTGAAGTGGTGTGTTCCCATCAGTTTTATGTCTGGAGCAGCCTTGCTGCAAGTCAGGGTCATGAAGTGAGTGTCAACAATCTTGAACTTCCTTTGGTTTGGATTATGTCCAAGTTGTTCTGTTCAAGATGATAAGTGTCCCTTATATCAACCACAAAAACAGCTGTGAGAAAAAACAGCATATGTGAAATTGATGGGAGAGTACAAAATATCCAAGACATGTGTTCCTCACCACAGACTTTGACAATGAGACTCCTCATAGGTGTGTTGTGCGGGGGGTAAGGTGGAGTCCACCTTCCAGGTTCTCAGGTGTGGAGAACTCTCCTAGGTGCTGAAATTTTAACATGTGGTGGCTTGCATGTCCTTAATTTCAATTCTCTGCTATTCCGAAATACACCCATTTTAGCTGCTAAAAATAACTTTTTAAGGTTAACAACATTCATACTACATCTTGGGTATGTACTACTTACAAAGCAGTAGATGTGCTGGGCAGACGTCCCACTCAGAGGATATTGAAAGGCCATATAACCGTTTATGTTATGGACAGAGAACAATTTCCCAACTTAGGTTCAACTGCTTGCCGCTTGAAAATTAATACTCAGAGACAAGTGATGGTGGGAAAGGAAAGCCAGCAACTTGGGAAGATGGTGAACTAATATCTCAGAGACCATCTTTCCTGTCCAGGTGAGACCAGGGGCTATAAAGGAGAGGGCATGGAGAAAGGGAGGGGGATACATGTGGGAGGGGCAGGTGCCTAGCCCATGACTCATATGTGGACATGACCCTGAACAGACTTGCTGGACTCTGTGGCAGCTATTTTTGAATGCGGTCAGGCCTTATCTTTGGGAAAGTCTGGTCCTTCACTCCTAAAAGGCCAGTGGTCTGCAAATCTCAAGGAAAGTAGACTATTTCTGCTACAGACTTAGGTCAGCAAGCAAGAAGCACATAAGCTTGAAACCAGTTAACTCTTAAGACATGTTGGATTGCTGTGACATTTGGACATTGTAGTGAAATGCCAGCTTCCCTCCACTAAAAGAAGGCCCAGTTCTGGCAACCTCTGACCATCTACATAAAACACTCCACTGAAGGGTTTTCTCTATAGAAATACAGTTGACTCTTGAACAACACAGATCCACTTACATGCAGACTTTTTTTTTTTTTATAAATACGGTCCAGTACTGTAAATGTGTTTTCTCTTCCTTTTCTTAACATTTTTCTTTCTTTTAGCTTACTTTATTGTAAGAAACTGTATAATACACATAACATACAGAATATGTGCTAATAAACTGTTTATGTTACTGGTAAAGCTTTTGGTCAGCAGTAGGCTATTCGTAGTTAAGTTTCTGGGGAGTCAAATTTATACGTGGGTTTTCAGCTGCATGGGAGTTGGTGCTCCATGATGATCCAAGGGTCAGCTGTATTGTCTGGCATGGTGATTGAGCTTAGAGGCAGCATGATAGGGAGTGAGTTCAGAGTAGGGTTCTGGGAGGACCACTTTTAGTGGTGGTAGAGGGATATTTCAGAGAACTCTGGGGAATTTTGTGATGAGTTTGGTGGAAGAGACTGGGGATTGGGAATGAGCTGCTGGGGGAGAGCATCATTCCCTGTGTGGATTTGATTCTTGGTTTCTGCTCCATTTCTGGTCAAGTCAACAGCTCAGGAAACTCCTCTGGAAAGAGACAAGTGTCTCAGGAGGCTGGTCTTTCTTGTGCATTTAGGGCTGCTCTCCAGAAAATCTGTAATTGGCTCTCAGGGGCTTGCCTCTCCCCTCTGGGCAATTGTCAGCTTCCCTGTGATAAAGGAAGGACCTACAAGGAAAGATCACAGGAGTCTGGGTGCTGGCAGAGGAGACACAGAGTGGAGGAGAGAATGGGTCTAGGGTGCTGAGAGTGACTGGTGAGCTGTTGCTAATCAGTGCCCTGCATGACATCAGCTTGAACTCACAGAGGGAGAGCAATGAAGGCAGGAAATGTCAATATTCTGAAGCCCTCAGCCCACCTTAGCACATATTCTCCTACTCACGGTTTTCCTTTAGGATTGCTATTTCAGGTGAGTTTCCTATTTTTGTATAATTCTTTGCAGCTTAGTTCACAGATCCTTTTAGAAATCTAAAGGATTGGTCTTTGCAGAGTTTTCTCCTCTAATCAGTAACACATTTCCTTTAACTCAGAGAGTCAAAAGTCTCTTTTTCAAAAGTTTTTAAGGAAATTCTACAGTGTTCCTCCAGAATCCTATTGTTGCCACTTCTATCACTGGGACCTTAAGATGATGGTTTTCAGTCTCCCCTCTGTACCCTGCTCATTTCCTTGTCTCCTGGAGGTGGACCGTAGATCTTCATGAAGCAGCCTCAGTTGGAGTAGGACACCTTCACACCAATTTCCTTCATGATGGAGATTTATCCTCTTTCTCATGGGATAACAGATCTGGGATATGCCTAATGTCATGTTTTCTTTAAAAAAATTTAGTATATTTTCTACTTTATTACAGAGTAAATGCCAAAGAAGACTAAAGAGAGTTAAATTAAGAATTCAAACTAAATGAAAATTTATTTATTGTTTTCTGTTTATAAAAATAACATGTTTACCAGATATTACAAAATATATGGGAATAAATTTTCTTCATTTTCCAAAGAAAAATTAAAATTCAGTTTGTATTTCCATCAATGGTGATATTTTTAACTGAGGACCCCCTGCTATGACTTTTATCTGTACAAGGTTGAGCCTGTGATTGGGTGTTTTTCAAAAAATGGATATTTTGCACTATTTTCACTTTCCTCCCTGTTAGAATGGGGTCTTCAAGCACAAAATTCAGCTCCTTCCCTACTTGATGGCCCCTCTCTGTTTCTGGGGCATAGTGGCCTCTCCTCCAGTGACTCTACACACACCCCATACCTCTTTGCTTTCCTTCACTCCCTTCACTCCTTGAAAAACAGGTCTGGGATGCAGTGGCCTGAAAGGCGAGGGTTATCTTACAATATAAAACTAGTTTTCACAAGAATGAACTTTTAAAAAAACTCCTAAGAACAATCTGATTTGGGAGATAGAATACAACCATATTTCCAGAAGCTCTGCTAGTGGATTCTGAGACCATACACACAGTAATTGAAATTAGATATTCCACTGGGGATGGAAACTGAGGTTGACTAGCTCATGTATAGGTGGATGACACCACCTTGGCCTTTGAAAATGGCTTAATACCCCAAGCTCCCCTAACATTTGTATTTCACCCTTTGTTTCCATTCTCATCTCTTGTTTTTCTGACCATATCCCTGGATAGGTTGGCATTGTTTAGCATTTATTCAGTGGCATAATGAAGGTCAGTGGTGTTGGGGACATTGTAATGTGTTTGTTCTCCTCATATTGTGTATGTGTATGGGGGGGGGCTGGGTTTTGCCAAGACTGAGGTCTTAATGGTGCCCTAGAGATTGCCACCCAGGGACATATGCCTCTGACTGCTGATGCTCTTGTACTTGGAGGTCAATGGGACTTCATTTCCTTTGGTTCACCTGACTTGCTCTCATCCTCACTCTGCATTCCCTGAAATCCATTTCCTGAAATCCTGGTTCCTCTCCAGGATAGTTGGAGTTAGGGAAATAAAACATTGCTCCCTTAATGAACAAAGTCATGAGATGGATTTCAATAGGCACACATGAATTTCACAACAAAATCATTAACCTTATGTTTGTCCTCATCTTGCTGTTTTCCACTCCACCTCTTTCTGGTTTCAGCCAGCTGAATGCTGCCACAAGAAAGAAGGATTCCACTTCATTTATGACCTGGAGAGTGAATAAGTGGAATCTATAGGTATGAAAATCTTGGTCCACTATAGGGATAAATGGCTGTGTCAGTATGATCCACTTTTGGCACTGATTCCTGGGGTGATGGTGAGTTATTTATGACTGAAGGTTCTGGACTGGTTTGCATTCCTTCCTCTCCTGGGAGAGCAATGGTGTAGAAAGGACCCACCCCTCAGATTGGGTTTGGGTTGCATAAATGATCTAGGGGCTACAGGAGGTCCTCAAAGGAAAGCCAAATTCATACCACAAGGAAGAACACTGAGGTATAGAATATGAAATAGGACAGTAACAAAACTTCTGGGATTTCTAGGTCCATGGAGTGCAGAAGCCCCACTTCACATGGGCTTTAATTGTGGTACAGGTGGTTTTAAACATCAGTGTTTATTGAGCCTTCATCTTTGTTTAGAACTTTCCTGAGTGTGGTGGATATAAATTGTAATCTCTGTGATAGAGGAACTAGCAGTCTTTCCCAGGAAGAGAAAGTGCAAACAACAGAATAATGAATGATCACTTCAAGGCAGTGCACCTGCTCCCCAGGTTCCAGCTGTGTGGAATCTTCCTTCTTCCATTCTGGTTACCTTGGGCCCAGCTTCCTCAATACCATCCAAGTGCAGTGGACCCCATCTTCCCAGTTTCTAAAAGCCTCAGGTGTGCCCTGGTGCCTATAGGATAGAGCTCCAGTTCCTCCTTGTGACAGGACAGGACCCCTGTGCTCTGGTCCTGGACCACCTCTCCATCCTTACCTTCCATGTTCTTTGCCTCAATCCTAATGCTTCTCCAGAAGTGAAATTCTTTTAATTGTCCTTGGCTACTTTCCCCCTGACTCCCCCTTCCCCTCTTCATATTCTATGTGGTTTCTGGCCTCAGTTTCTACTGCTCATTTTCCTTTTACCTGAAGTGTCCTCACCTCCATATCTTCTGTTCTCCACAGCCATCACATCAGTCCAGGGTCACTTCCTCCCAGGAGTGTTTCTTTTTTTTTTTTTTAATATTTTATTTATTTGTTTGACAGAGAGACAGCGAGAGGGAACACAAGCAGGGGGAGTGGGAGAGGGAGAAGCAGGCTTCCCGCTGAGCAGAGAGCCTGATGTGGGGCTCGATCCCAGGACCCTGGGATCATGACCTGAGCCGAAGGCAGACGCTTAACGACTGAGCCAACCAGGCACCCCACCCCCCAGGACTGTTTCTTACAGGTTAGATCCATGAGCTCTCTTTTAGTGTATTGCAATTATTTGTTGATGTGTCCATTTTCTACATAAGATTGTAAGCTCCATGAGCATATGGACCGGTTTCATTTGACCTAGAATACTCAGCACCTGGCATAATATCTTCTCTACACTATATACTTAGTGCATGATTGCTCAAGAAGTAAAGGGCTCTACTGGTCAAGGAGGTTTTATGGAGAAGATGAAATGTAAACTGGACCTTCGAATATTTCATAGTCAGAGCAGGCAGGGGAATGGGACTCTGGAATATATGAAAAAGGCAGATGTGGCCTTGGGCATGAAGTACAAAATAGCGTGAAGTGAAGTTTCCCACCCACCTTTGGCTCTCAGCCATCCAGGTCCACCTCTTAGGCAACTGATGTTTTAGCCTCTCTGTATTAAAGAGAACTTATATTTTATGTGATAATAAACAGAATATATGCTTATCAATCCTGCAGCCTAAAAAATAACATTGTTAGGATTTGGTATGCGTGTGTGTGTGTGTGTGTGTATGTATAAATGAATATAAGGGGTTTGTTTCTGTATCTTTCCATTATGCTCCCAATCATTTGATGTACTCTTACTGTTTTCAATATAAAACCCCACACATCACTTTGGATAGCATAGGAGATTTTCCTTGTAGGTACACAGACCCATTTTTAGATCTTCAAAATTCAGTGACATATCTTTGCTTTCATGGATGCCTCCCCTGCTTAGAATGCTCTGCCCACTCTCCTGCCTGTTGCCTGGCCAGCTCTTCCCTGTCCTGCAAAACTGAGCCTACAAACTACCTTCCCTGACCAGATTCTCACACCTCCTCTACTCCTCTGCATTTGGTCTCTGTTCCCACAGCACCTATACTTCCCAGCACTATCACTGATCACATTTCCACTATAAAATCTGGAATGACTGGATGAAACAAGCATTTAAAGAAGATTGTCTTGCTAAGGGAGAGGGAAAATTGGGGACTAGCAGGCCACACAGAGATAACTGTGCTGAGATGGTCATGAAGGGGCTTTGAAGTGAGTGGTGTATAAGGAGGAGGGAATGTGTGAGGGACGTCACTGACTGGGGGTGGGGAACGGGAGAGGAAATTCAGATGAAAATGACTATGATATGGTAAGCTCAGTATCAAAGCAGAATTTTGTACCACTCACTTGCTTGGTTGTGGTTGGGAAGGATAGAGGAATTTGTGTTTGATCATGCTGATTTTGAGCTGAGGGTAGGGTGTGTCTAGCAGGCATTTGGAGGGTGTTGTTCAGGAGGAAGGCTGTGTGGGTGGTTCTACAGATTAGGATGGTGGATTCACTGTGTCACAGAAACACTGGGTTGAATTAATAGGGTGGAGGGCTCTGAAGACTGCACTGGTGTTTGGATAAACTCTCTGGAGCCATGGAGAACATGCACAATTAAGGACAGCTCCAGGAGCAGGAGTTGGACAAGGAGTAAGCCACTACAAAGAGGGAGAGGTGAGGACGTGCAAGGGACTTTTGTTCTGGAGACTCACTCTCATCATTTTCCTTTTAGCCCTAGTTTTCTCGGAGTTGGTGTAGGAGAAGAGATGCACCAGAATATCTCCCTTAATCTCTGCCAGAGAGCAGCTTGGATGATCCCCATGGAAATGGTCGCTCTAGAAAACCAAACTATCACAGAATTTGTCCTCCTTGGTTTCCATGACATAGCTGAGCTGCATCTCCTTTTCTTTATTGTGTTCACTGTCATCTACGTCTCCACTGTTGTGGGGAATATGCTAATCATTGTGGTGGTGGTTAGCTCACAGAGTCTCCACACACCCATGTATTTCTTCCTGGTTAACCTGTCTTTCCTGGAGATCCTCTACACCTCCACAGTGGTGCCAAAAATGCTGCAGGGCTTCTTGCAGGAGGCAGCCATCTCTGTGGCCGGATGCCTGCTCCAGTTCTTTATCTTTGGCTCTCTAGCCACGGCTGAATGCTTCATGCTGGCCGTCATGGCCTATGATCGCTACCTGGCGATCTGTTATCCACTCCGCTACCCTGTCCTGATGGGGCCCAGAGGGTGTTTGGGGCTGGTGCTCATTGCTTGGCTGTCTGGCTTTATGGTAGATGGACTGGTTGTGGCCCTAATGGGTCAACTGAGGTTCTGTGGCCCCAGCCACATTGACCACTTTTACTGTGACTTCATGCCTTTGATGGGCCTGGCCTGCTCGGATCCCAGCATCACCCAGATGACAACATTCATTCTTTCTGTGGTCTGCCTCACTGCCCCCTTTGGACTGATTCTGACATCCTATGCCCGGATCATGGTAGTTGTGCTAAGGGTCCCTGCGGGGAACCAGAGGCGAAAGGCTTTCTCCACCTGCTCCTCCCACCTGGCAGTTGTGTCCACCTTCTATGGAACTCTCATGGTTTTGTACATTGCACCCTCTGCCATCCACTCCCAGCTCCTCTCCAAGGTCTTTGCCCTGCTCTACACTGTGGTTACCCCTCTTCTCAATCCTGTGATCTACACCCTGAGGAATAAGGAGGTTCATCATGCATTGCGAAGGCTTCTGTATATTAAGCACACCGAAACACCTGATTGAAGGAGAATGGTGGTGAATATTTTATTTGGACTTTGGATGTCTCCATTGGGGTGTCTTTCAGGACTTGTTGGGGAGGAAGAACTTTGTTCTATTTTGACTTTTCCCTTTGTAAAACATTCTATAGTTACTCTAAAAATGATCAACAATTTTCAAGCTAACTTAAAATTTACTTTTATCTTTTATTATTCTTTTTAAAATAGTCTATGTATATTTAATAGAAAAAATAGATACACAAAAGTAGCAACAGAAAGCTGACCTGGAAATATTGGCTACTAGTATTATGTGTGGATTGTGAAACTTTGTAATCTGGTTTTCTACTGGACACTGTGTCTTAAACATTATTCTATTTCAATAAGTATGTACTTATATACTCTTTTGGGTTTTTTAGAATGGCTAAACATGACTTGTTTAAATAATGTACAATTGTGGGATCTTTTTAGTTGTATGCAATTCTTTCACCATATGAATATAGTTTGCATCCAGATTTTACTTCAATAAATCTTTAGAACTTCAATTGCCTGGTCTAAGGCTCTACAATATTTTTTAAAACTTAAAGATGAATGCATTTTCTTTCTTTCTTTTTTTTTTTTAAAGTATTTATTTATTTGACAGAGAGAGACACAGCGAGAGAAGGAACACAAGCAGGGGGAGTGGGAGAGGGAGAAGCAGACTTCCTGCCGAGCAGGGAGCCCAATGCGGGGCTCAATCCCAGGATTCTGGGATCATGACCTGAGCCGAAGGCAGACGCTTAACGACTGAGCCACCCAGGCACCCCTATTTATTTCTTTTTAATTTCTTTTATTGTGGACAATTTCAAACATATGAAATTGGAGAGAAAATTATAGCAACCCCATGTAGCAATTATATAGCTTCAGTCTCTGCATTTGCCAACCCTGTTTCAAAGACTTATACCTCCTTTTTTTATGCAAAATTTTAGAGCAGATTCAGATGTGTACATTGTGTAAGGACATATTCCACATGCAAATATTTACTGTGCTCTATGATTGGTAAAGACATTTTTAATTAAGTTTTAATTTTAATACCAGTATAGTTAACATACAGTGTAATATTAATTTTAGGTGTACAATATAGTGATTCATCATTTCTGTAGGTCACCCTGTACTCATTACGATGAAGTGCACTCCTTAATCCCCACCACCTAGTCCACCCATTCCCCCTCCCACCTCCGCTCTGGTGAATATCAGTTTGTTCTCTATAGTTAAGAGTCTGTTCCATGGGCACTTGGATGGCTCAGTTGGTTAAGCATCTGCCTTTGGCTCAGGTCATGATGCCAGAGTCTGGGGATGGAGCACTGTGTTGGGCTCCCTGCTCAGCTGGGAGTCTGCTTCTTCCTCTCTTTCTGCTCCTCTCCCCTCTAGTGCTCTCTCTCTTGCTCTCTCTCTCTCTCAAATAAATAAAATCTTTTAAAAAGAGTCTGTTTCTTGGTTTGTTTCTCTCTCTTTCCCCCCTTGGCTCACTTCTTTTGTTTCTTAAACTCCACATATGAGTGAAATCATATGGTATTTGTCTTTCTCTGACTTATTTCACTTAGCATGATACCCTCTAGTTCCATCCATGTATTGCAAATGGCAAGATTTAATTCTTTTTGATGGTTAAGTAATATTCCATTGTATATATGCACTACATATTCTTTATCCATTCATCTGTTGATGGACAATTAGGCTGTTTCCATTTTGGCTATTGTAGATAATGCTGCTATAAACATCAGGATGCATGTATTCTTTGAATTAGTGTTTTTGTATTTATTAGGTAAACACCCAGTAGTGTGATTACTGGATCATAGGGTAGCTCTATTTTTACCTTTTTGAGGAACCTCCATACTGTTTTTCAGATTGGCTGTACCAGTTTGCATTCCTCAAACAGTGTAAGAGGGCTTCCCTTTTACTGCATCCTTACCAACATCTGTTGTTTCCTGAGTTATTAAATTTAGCAATTCTGACCAGTGTGAGGTTATGATATCTCATTGTGGTTTTGATTATGAGTGATGTTGAGCATCTTTTCATCTGTCTGTTAGCCATCTGTATGTCTTTTATGGAGAAATATCTATCCATGTCTTCTGCCCATTTCTTAACTGAACTTTTTGTTTTCTGTGTGTTGAGTTTGATAAGTTCTGTATTGATTTTGGATACTAGCCCTTTATCAGATATATCATTTGCAAATATATTCTCCCATTTTGTAGGTTGTCTTTTAGTTTTGTTGATTTTTTTCCTTTGCTGTGCAGAACCTTTTTATCTTGATGTAGTCTCAACAGTTTATTTTTGCTATTATGTGCTTTGGCTCAGGAGACATATTTAGACAAATGTTGGTACAGCTGATGTCAGAGAAATTATTACCTGTGCTTTTGTCTAGGATTTTTATGGTTTCCTGTCTCATATTTAGGTACTTAATCCATTTTGAGTTTATTTTTTGTGTATGGTGTAAGAGAATGGTCCACTTTCATTCTTCTGCATGTTGCTGTCCAGTTTTCCCAACACCATTTGTTGAAGAGACTGTATTTTTTTTCCATTGGATATTCTTTCCTGCTTTGTTAAAGATTAGTTGACCATAGAGTTGTGGGTTTATTTCTGGGTTCCCTATTCTGTTCCATGGATCCATGTGTCTGTTTTTGTGCCAGTACCATACTGTTTTGATGACTACAGCTTTGTAATATAACTTGATTTTTAAAAATATTTTAATTTTTTTAACTTAAATTCAATTAACCAAGGTGTAGTACATCATTGTTTTTGATATAATGTTCAATGATTCATTAGTTGAGTATAGGGTAACTGGGTGATGGGCATTAAAGAGGGCACACGATATGATGAGCACTGGGTGATATTCTCAACTACTGTAATATAACTTGAAATCTGGAATTGTATTGCTTCCAGGCTTGCTAGTCTTTTTCAAGGTTGCCTTGGCTGTTTGGGGTCCTTTGTGTTGTGTACACATTTTAAAATTATTTGTTCTAGTTCTGTGAAAAATGCTGGTGGTTTCTTTAAAGATTTTATTTATTTATTTGACAGAGAGACAGACAATGGGAGAGGGAATACAAGCAGTGGGAGAGGGAGAGGGAGAAGCAGGCTTCCCGCCAAGTAGGGAGCCTGATGCGGGGCTCGATCCCAGGACCCTGGGATCATGACCTGAGCCGAAGGCAGACGCTTAATGACTGAGCCACCCAGGCACCCCAAGAGTTCCTTTTTCTTTACATCCTCACCAACACCTATTGTTTCCTGTGTTGTTAATTTTAGCCATTCTGACAGGTGTAAGGTGATAGCTCATTGTAGTTTTGGCTTGTATTTCCCTGATGAGGAGTAGTGTTGACCATCTTTTCATGTGTCTGTTGGCCCTCTCTGTGTCTTCTTTGGAGAAATGTCTGTTCATGTTTTCTGGCCATTTTTAAATTGGATTATTTGGCTTTTTTGGGTGTTGAGTTGTGTAAGTTCTTTATATATTTTGGATACTAACCCTTTATTGGATATATCTGCAAATACCTTCTCCCATTTCAGAGGTTGCGTTTTAGTTTTGTTGATTATTGCCTTCACCATGTAAAAGCTTTTTATTTTCATGAAGTCCTAATAGTTTATTTTTGCTATTATTTCTCTTGCCTCAGGAGACATATCTAGTAAGAGATTGATACAGCTGATCTCAGAGAAATTACAGTCTGTGCTCTCTTCTAGGATTTTTATGGTTACCTGCCTCACATTTAGGTGTTTAATCCATTTTGAATTTATTTTTATGTAGAGTGCAAGAAAGTGGTCCAATTTCATTCTTCTGCCTGTGGCTGTCCAGTTTTTCCAACACCATTTGTTGAAAAGCCCGTCTTTTTCCCATTGGATATTATTTCCTGCTTTGTCAAAGATTAATTGGCCACATAATTATAGGTTTATTTCAGGGTTTTCTATTCTGTTCTATTGATCTGTGTGTCTGTTTTTGTGCCAGTATCATACTGTTTTGATCACTACAGCTTTGTAATATAACTTGAAGTCCAGAATTGTGATGCCTCTAGCTTTGCTTTTCTTTTTCAATATTTCTTTGGCTATTCAGGGTCTTTTGTGGTTCCATACAAATTCTTAGGATTGTTCTAATTCTGTAAAAAATGCTATTGATATTTTGATAAGGATTGCATTAAGTATGTAGATTTCTTTGGGTATTATAGACATTTTAGCAATATTTGTTCTTCCAATCTATGAGCATGGAATGTCTTTCCATTTTGTTGTCCCTTCCTCAGTTTCTTTCATCAGTGTTTTATAGTTTTCAGAATACAGGTCTTTCACCTCCTTGATTGTTTATTCCTACATACTTTACTATTTTTGGTGACATTGTAAGTGGTATGATTTTCTTAATTTCTCTTTCTGCTGCTTCATTATTAGTATATAGACATGCAACAGATTTCTGTACATTGATTTTGCATCCTGAGACTTTACTGAATTCATTTACCAGTTGTAGTGGATTTTTTGTGGGATCTTTAGGGTTTTCTATATAGAGTAGCATATTATCTGAAAATGGTGAAAGTTTTCCTTCTTCCTTACTGATTTGGATGCCTTTTATTTCTTTTTGTTGTCTGACTACTGTGGCCAGGACTTCCAGTACTTTGTTGAATAAAAGTGTTGAGAGTGGACATCCTTATCTTGGTCCTGACCATAGGGGAAAAGCTCTCAGTTTTTCCTCATTGAGTATGATGTTCACTGTGGATTTTTCATAGAACCACCCTTACATTCTGGGGTGAAATTCCACTTGATCATAGTGAATGATTTTTTTTTTAATGTATTGTTAGATTTGGTTTGCTAGTATTTTTTTTTTCACTGCAACAAAACAATTTATTTTAAGGTACTCATTTCTTTCTCTTTTTAAATTATGTTTAGTTAGCCACTAACTAGTGTTCAATGATTCATTAGTTACATATAACACCAGTGCAAGGAGGGCACGTGTTGTGATGTGCACTGGGTTTGATAGTATTTTGCTTAGGATTTTTGCATCTATGTTTAACCTCCATGCATTTGTGTTCTTTCCAGAGTTTTTCTTGTGATTGATTTCTAGTTTCATAGTGTTGTATTCAGAAAAGATGCATGGTATGACTTTGATCTTTTTGAATTTGTTGAGACTTATCTTGTGGCCTAAGAGGTGATCTGTTCTAGAGAATGTTTATTCCATGTGCACTTGGTAAGAATATGTATTCTGCTGTATTAAAATGGAATGTTCTGAATATATCTGTTAGATCCATCTGGTCCAGTGTATCATTCAAAGCCACTGTTTCCTTATTGATTTTCTGTTTAGATGATCTGTCCACTGATCTAAGTGGGGTCTTAAAGTCCCCTACTATTACTATTATTATGAAGAAGAGATCCTGCAATGTCCTGCAGTGCAGTGTTTCCTGTTTTCCAGGACCTGGTCTTCCAGGGAGTGTCTCTGGTGTGAGTTGAATTTTTCTGTTGTGTTCTTGCCTCTTTTCCCTTTAATTCAGTTGTCTACAGTGGCTCTCTTTAACTGTTTTGGGCAGCATTTTGTCCCTGGCAGATGAGTGTTGCATTTTAAGAAGATATACACTGGTGTGCTTGCTAACTGAGACCTGGAGCAGCTGCTGCCAGGATGGCCAACCTAAGTGTATCTGCTAAGGGCATGTGGGTGGAGCCTGCAGTTTTAACAAGGTGGGCCTCAGGCTTTGGGGTGGAAAATTCTTTTGAATAGAAATATGAAGTCAGCCAAACTGAAAGAGCACCTCAGATCTGTTTATTCTAAAAATGCATCAAAACAAGGTTTGGTCTTTATGTTTTTCATGTGAAAAGAAATCAGCTTGAAAAAGTTGGGGGCATTCAGAGACTAGGATTTGCTGCTTCCCAGAAAACCTTTAAAGTCAGTTTCAAATTGCCAGACAAATGAAAACTGATGGAGAAGGTTTAGTGAAGGCAGGTGCCCTGGAAATGGGGCGGGTGTTTTATGGAAGAGCACTTACTGAAATACATCCTAAAAGGTCACATTTTCCAAGAATTCTTAGAATGGTTGGAGACTCAGCATATGACTCTAGACAGAATGAAACGTGTAGCATAGGCTGTACCCATGTACAGGTTGAACCAAATGTAATTGTTAATATTCAACTATCTTTTGACCTTAGAACCAGTAATTTCTTATTATTTAACATAAACCTTTAAGGATCATTTAATGTGCACCCTTGAGCTCTCTCTCTCACCCTAAAGTTCTTTACCTTCCAGCTTGCAGATGTGAAAATTCCCAGTTCTATCTACCTGATCTGGACACAAAATTTTGGGTCAGTGCTCTGTGTTACACCATCAGATCTTAGAAAGTGAGGAGGGAGTGTGTTTCCCTTTGCACAAATTCTAACAGCAAGACAGAGGCATTTCATGGATATCCATGTTCTGTGTATCTGAGGCAGAGTAGATAAGATCTTGCCCAATGAAGGATTAAAGAGGAAACATATTTTACAGTGAAAGAGTGAATTTTATCTGGAATTCCCAGTTGGAGATTTGGGGATGCATTAAGTTTTTCAAAGGCAGAACAACTCTTATTGATATATACTTAACCTTAACTGAACAAACACAGGAGCAAGCCTCAGAGAAAACTCAAGCATGCAGAGTTATAGTTAACATTTAGATGGATAAAGATGATAGTATTGTCACTATTGGGACATGAATTTAACCTAGATTTCCAACTTTTGAAGGTTTATTTCTTTGGAGTGCCTCTAAAAATGGAAATGTTAAAAATATTATAAATAAATGAGGTTAATAAAATAAATAATAAAATAAACCTCAATAAAAAATGAGGTTAATACACTATACATTAAATCACATGGGATATTCTTTGGTATATGTCAGAAAGATGGAGGGTTGGCAGTCTCAACGTTCATCTCCTCCCCCCAAAAAGAACAGAAATAATGAATAAAAAAGTACATACCAACCAAAATAACTCTGGCAAAGCTCTGTAAAATACTTTACTAGATTGTTATTACAACAAACGGTGCATCTATATCTAAGATTCAATAGTGCTGATGGATCACCCTTTCAAGACTTCTCACAATGACTTCTTCACAGCAGATGTTCAATAGATGCTGTAGACTTGGCTTATATTTTGTTGAAAGGTAATGAGGGAAATGATGGTGGTGGAGAGTAAAGGGTGGTGGTGGTGCTGGACAGGCATGAGAAGTGACTAGTGAAGCTACTGTCAAATCCTTGTTTCAAAATTCCTGGTCACAAGTGTGGATCTTTACAAATGCACAATTCAAATAGCAAGACGCACAAGTCATAATTCTGCATTTTATTTTTTTAATTCAGGAGACATAATTCTGTCCTTCCCATCTTACCCTGAGCTAGGGTTATACACTATCAATAACAATGAAAGGCACTTCAGAAAGGGGTTCTTGTATTTCTTCTCAGAAACCAATTCTTTTTTTAAAAAGATTTTATTATTTATTTATTTATTTATTTGAGAGAGAGCACCCTTGGGAGCAGCGGAAAGAGCAGAAGGAGAAGGAGAATTTCAAGCAGATTCCCCACTGAGCACAGAGCTGGACGTGGGGCTCAATCTCATGATCCTGAGATCATGACCTGAGCTGAAATCAAGAGTCAGATGCTTAACTGACTGAGCGACCCAGGTGCCCCTCAGAAACCAATTCTTATATGTAAATTTTCTCTATATCCATATATCCTATTCCATCTTAACTTAATATTCCCAGGCCAGTCAAATTTCAGCATTTGCTCTGGTCCTTAGGAATCCTATTACATGTCCTCCAATGAAGCACTGAATGAACTTCATGTTGAATCTTACCTACTACTGATGCCCTGGATTATTGTTACCCTGACTGGTTCCTGACTCCTTAGTGGACTTTTGACCTCTGTTGCTCACCTTCACAACATCCAATGGCTGGATTTCCTCTGATACCTTGTTGTCCAGAGCCATACAGTATCCAGCTAAAGGATGGACATTCAGGGAAAGAAAAAAGCCTATATTCACCAGATCCTGGGGACTTGGAAAGACTGCTTGGAGAGCCAGAAGAGGTGTGAACTCAGATTGTCCATGCAATATTCCTTCATTTCAAAATAACTTCTGAACCCATACTGTGACAAGTCATTAGGTTGGATATGGAAAGAAAAGTTTGACTTCTAGATGATCCAGGAAGGAAGTCCAGGCTGAGAATTGGTCATATGCAGCTGCTGAACAGAAAACCCAGCCTGAGAATGTCAGGATTACTCTTCCCAAGCTAGAGCTCTTCTTAATCCATGTAGCTTGAGTTGTTGTTCTAAACAGAATTATTTGTCAGGCATGTGATCAGACTCCACAAAGCATAATGTGTAATCACATGATCACAGGGGAGGCACAAAGAGATGTAATATGTATTCTCTGCTTTAACACAGTGCATGGTATGTAGAGAGAGACCAGAGGACATGTCATAGTGACTGAACTAGAGTGCATTCTCTTATGACATGATGCAATAATCTCTTCTCTGCCACACCTATGACTCTCTGTCAGAAGGAAGGAGCCATTCATTGAGCAATTCATAGATCACTTTATTTTTGTAGAACAAAAGTCATGAATAAAACTTATATGGGATATGCAACTGATAAATTGTTGAACACTACATCTGAGACCAATGATGTTTTATATGTTGGCTATTTGAAATAAAAAAACATATGGGATAGACCATGTGCTATGTAGAATAGAAAATCTTGAAATATAAAGCCAAAAATAGGTAAAAAGTTAAGGAGGTAAGGAATATCCCGTGGGAATAAAAAGTATAAGAAATCTGGAATGTTGCTTTATTCTGAAGGAAAATAGGCTTATTGGTTAGCCCAGTGATGGGTATTAAGGAGGGCACGTATTGCATGGAGCACTGGGTGTTATACGCAAACAATGAATCATGGATCACCACATCAAAAACTAATGATGTACTGTATGGTGACTAACATAACATAATAAAAAAATAAATAGAAAGGAAAATAGGCTTTCATACAAGGAGCATCACTAGAGACAAAGAAGAACTTTCTGTGAGGATAATAGGTCAGCATCATGGCAAGACCAAAGTAATGAATGGATAAGAACCTAATTACAGGAGAGGGGGGAAAGATGGTGGAGGAGTAGGGGACCCTATTTCAACTGGTCCCCGGGATTGAGCTGCATATCCACCAGACCACTCTGAGCACCCACAAAACCAGCCTGAGATGTAAGAAGATCTGGATCTCTACAACAGAATATCGCAGGCGGTTGGTTTTGAGGTATGAAGTGGGGAGCTGTGATTCCGCGGCAGATATTGGAGGATAAATGGCAGCAGGAGGGCCTGGATGTGGGGATCCTACACAGCCAGTGAGCGACAGCCTCGTGCACTGTGACAGGCACAGACTCACAGACCAGTAGTGGTGGGGAAAGGACTCTAGGGCAGCCCCGGGGTGGAACCCAGAGCAGCAGGGTCGCACGCAGCTGAACTGCAGCCCTCAGATGGAAACCCAGATCGGTGAGGTTGCACCTGCGAACTGCAGCCTCTGGGGCAGAAACCCGGAGCAGGGGGTTGCGCCAGCAAACTGCAGCCCCCAGATGGAAACCTGGAGTGGCAGGGTCGAGCCTGTGAACTGCAGCCCCCAGGGCGGAATCCTAGAGTGGCGGGGTCGCGCGCATGTGACTGCAGTCCCCAGGATGGAAACCCGGAGCGGCAGAGTCGTGTGTGCACAAATTGGGAGCGGCTGCCAGTTTTAGAAGCACAAAGGGCAGAGACGGGCCCCGACCTGGAGGCAGGACTGGGAGCGCTGAGGAGGGGTGCACAACCCAGGACACTGCAGTTTATAGCAGCACAGACAGAAACAGAGATAATGTGGCCTGGAGAGCTCACTGAAGAACAGACAGTGATCTCTCTGCTCTGAGGCAGAGGGTTGGAAATGGTCTCTTCTGCTCTGACTCGCGGAAGAAATGCTGAAAGCCACGAGGGAAAGGCGCCAGAGAACGAAAGCCCCAAAGACTGATTCCCACTGAGCCCATCCCCCACCACAGGGGCACAGGGCAACTCCACCCAAACAGGGTTGCCTGAGTAACAGCATGGCAGGCCCCTCCCACAGAAGACAGGCTGGGAAAACAAGAGGCCAGCAACCCTAAGGTCCCAAGAAAACAGGTGCATCTTGCTTGGCTTCTGGTCAATAATTTGGACTCTATACATTCCCTCAAACACCCATCAACAGAATGACTAGGAGGAGGAGCCCCCAAAACAGAAAAGACTCAGAGATTATGACTTATGCTGCAGATTTACAAATGGATGCAGATATAACCAAGATGTCGGAGATGGAATTCAGGCTAGCAATTGTGAAGACAATGGCTAGAATGGAGAAATCAATTCATGGCAACATAGAGTCTCTAAGGACAGAAATAAAAGGTGAATTGGCAGAACTTAAAAATGCTATCAATGAGATCCAATCCAATCTAGATAATCTAACAGCTAGGGTAACTGAG
>NW_023270320.1:41550593-41559989 GCF_011800145.1 Mirounga leonina
CAAATCAAAACCACACTGAGATACCACCTTACACCAGTTAGAATGGCAGAAATGGACAGGGAAAGAAACAACAAATGTTGGAGAGGTTGTGGAGAAAGGGGAACCCTCTTACACTGTTGGTGGGAATGCAAGCTGGTGCAGCCACTCTGGAAAACAGTTTGGAGTTTCCTCAAAAAGTTGAAAATAGAGCTACCCTATGACCCAGCAATTGCACTCCTGGGTATTTACCCAAAGACACAGATGTAGTGAAAAGAAGGGCCATATGCACCCCAATGTTCATAGCAGCAATGTCCACAATAGCCAAACTGTGGAAAGAGCCGAGATGCCCTTCAACAGATGAATGGATAAAGAAGATGTGGTCCATATATACAATGGAATATTACTCAGCCATCAGAAAAGATGAATACCCAACTTTTACATCAACATGGGTGGGACTGGCGGAGATTATGCTAAGTGAAATAAGTCAAGCAGAGAAAGTCAATTATCATATGGTTCTCTTATTTGTTGAACATAAGGAATAACATGGAGGACATTAGGAGAAGGAAGGGAAAAACGGGGGGGGGGAATTGGAGGGAGAGATGAACTATGAGAGACTATGGACCTGAGAAACAAACAGGGTTTTAGAGGGAAGGGGGGAGGGGGGATTGGTTAGCCTGGTGATGGGTATTAAGGAGGGCACGTACTGCATGGAGCACTGGGTGTTATACGAAAACAATGGATCGTGGATCACTACATCAAAAATTAATGATGTATTGTATGGTGACTAACATAACATAATGAAAATAAAAAAAAAATTAGATTTCTAACTTCCACTCTGTTAAAAAGATGAACTCTGGAAAAGAATGGATTAAGAAACAAAAATTAAAATTTTAAAACTATAAAGTTACTATAAAAGTATAAGAGAATATATTTGTGACCTCGCAGTGAGGAAAAACTTAAGCCTTAAAATGCACAAACCATAACCTGAGAATTTATGGATTTTATCATGACCAATTAAGGATTTAATTTCTATGAAAGATATTATAGATAAAGTTAATGCATGGGTGGTAGATTACTAGAGGCTATTTGCAAAAGCTAAGCTTTATAAGTAACTGATGAGGTCCTACATAAATAAGGAACTCATACAAGTAAATAAGAAAAAGGCAGGAAACTTAATGGAGAATATGTACAAAGGATAGACATAGGCAGATTGATAGAAGAGCAAATCTAAATGGCTGACAAAGTAATCCCCCTTATGGAGATGTTCAAAACTGCTAATAATCTGAGTAATGCAAATTAAAACAATACCAGGTCGCATGTGCAAACTGGGGGCGGCTGGCGGTTTTAGAAGCACAAAGGGCAGAAACGTGCCCCCGTGCCCTGACCTGGAAGCGAGGACTGGGACACCTGCTGAGGAGCGCACAACCCAGGACGCTGCAGTTTATAGCAGCACAGACAGAAACACAGATAATGTGGCCTGGAGAGCTCATTGAAGAAGAGACTGTGGTCTCTCTGCTCTGAGGCAGAGGGTTGGAAATGGTCTCTTCTGCTCTCTCAGAAGAGACGTGGAAAGACCCAGGGAAAGCTGCCAGAGAACAAAAGTCCCAAATACTGATTCCCGCTGAGCCCATCCCCCACCACAGGGGCAGGGCAACTCTGCCCAAACAGGGTTGCCTGAGTAACAGTGCAGCAAGCCCCTTCCCCAGAAGACAGGCTGGGAGAACAAGAGGCCAACAACCCTAATGTCCCTAGAAAACAGGTGTATCTTGCTTGGCTTCTGGTCAATAATTTGGACTCTATACATTCCCTCAAACACCCATCAACAGAATGACTAGGAGGAGGAACCCCCAAAATAGGAAAAACTCAGAGATTATAATTTATGTCACAGATTTACAAGTGGATTCAGATACAACCAAGATGTCAGAGATGGAATTCAGGCTAGCAATTGTGAAGACAATAGCTAGAATGGAGAAATTGATTAATGGCAACATAGGGTCTCTAAGAGCAGAAATAAAAGGTGAATTGGCAGAACTTAAAAATGCTATCAATGAGATCCAATCCAATCTAGATAATCTAACAGCTAGGGTAACTGAGGCAGAAGAGAGAATAAGCGACCTGGAAGACAATATAATAGATAAAAAGGGAAAAGAGGAGGCCAGGGAAAAACAACTCAGAATCCATGAAAGTAGAATCAGAGAAATAAGTGACACCATGAAACATTCTAATGTCAGAATTATTGGAAACCCAGAGAGGATGGAGAGAGAGAGAGAACTAGAAGATGTATTAACTCATAGCTGAGAACTTCCCTAATCTGGGGAATGAAACAAACATTCGAGTCCTAGAGGCAGAGGACCCCTCCTAGGATCAAGGAAAACAGGCCAACACTCCGGCATGTAATAGTAAAAGTCGCAAATCTTAGAACCAAGGAAACCATCTTAAGGGCAGTTAGGGGGAAGAGATTCCTTACGTATAGAGGGAGGGACATTAGAATAACATCAGACCTATTCACACAGACCTGGCAAGCCAGAAAGGTCTGGTAAGACATATTCAGGATACTAAACGAGAAGAACATGCAGCCAAGAATACTTGATCTGGCAAGGCTGTCATTTAGAATGGATGGAGAGATGCAGAGCTTCCACGACCGGCAGAAGCTGAAAGAATATGTGACCACTAAGCTGGCGCTGCAAGAAATATAAAGGGGGGCTGTATAAAAGGAGAAAGACCCCGAGTGATATAGAACAGAAATTTACAGGGACAATCTATAAAAACAAGGTCTTCACAGGCAACATGATGACAATAAATTCGTATCTTTCAATAATCACTCTCAACATGAATGGCCTAAACGCTCCCATAAAACAGCACAGGGTTGCAGATTGGATAAAAAGACAGGACTCATCCATATGCTGTCTACAAGAGACTCATTTTGAACCTAAAGATACATCCAGACTGGAAGTAAAGGGCTGGAGATCCATCTTCCATGCCAACGGACCTCAAAAGAAAGCTGGGGTAGCAATTCTCATATCAGACAAATTAGATTTTAAACTAAAGTCTGTAATAAGAGACACAGAAGGACACTGTATCATTCTTAAAGGGTCTATCCAACAAGAAGATCTAACAATTGTAAATATCTACACCCCCAACATGGGAGCAGCCATCTACATAAGCCAGTTGTTAACCAAAATAAAGAGTCATATTGATAACAATATGTTAATTATAGGAGACCTCGATTCTCCACTCTCAGCAATAGACAGATCATCCAAACAGAAAATCAACAAAGAAACAAGAGCTTTGAATGACACACTGGACCAGATGGACCTCATAGATATATACAGAACATTCCACCTAAAACAACAGAATACTCATTCTTCTTGAGTGCACGTGGAACTTTCTCCAGTATAGACCACATACTGAGTCACAAACCAGGTCTCAACCGATACCAAAAGATTGAGATTATTCCCTGCATATTCTCAGACCATAATCCTTTAAAACTGGAACTCAGTCACAACAAAAAATTTGGAAGAACTTCAAATACTTGGAACCTAAAGACCACTCTGCTCAAGAGTGTTTGGGTCAACCAGGAAATCAAAGAAAAACTTAAACAATTCATGAAAAGCAGTGAGAATGAAAACACATCAGTCCAAAACCTATGGGATACTGCAAAGCCAGTCCTAAGGGGGAAATACATAGCCATCCAAGCCTCACTCAAAAAAAAAAAAAAAAAAATAGAAAAACCCCGAATTCATTGAATAACTTTACACCTTAAAGAACTAGAGAAAAAGCAACAAATGATGCCTAAGCCATACATTAGAAGAGAAATAATTAAGATTAGACCAGAAACACAGTAGATCAGATCAACGAAACTAGAAGTTTGTTCTTTGAAAGATTTAATAAGATTGATAAACCACTGGCCAGACTTATCCAAAAGAAAAGAGAAGGGACCCAAATTAATAAAATTATGAATGAAAGGGGAGAGATCATGACTAACACCAAGGAAATAGAAACAATTATTAGAAATTATTATCAACAACTATATGCCAATAAACTGAGCAGTCTGGATGAAATGGAGGCCTTCCTGGAAACCTATAAACTCCCAAGACTGAAACAGGAAGAAATTGACAACCTGAATAGGCCAATAACCAGTAACGAGATTGAAGCAGTGATCAAAAACCTCCCAAAAAACAAGTGTCCAGGACCTGATGGATTCCCTGGGGAATTCTACCAAACATTCAAAGAAGAAATAATACCTATTCTACTGAAGCTGTTTCAAAATATATAAACAGAAGGAAAGCTTCCAGACTCATTCTATGAGGCCAGCATTACCTTAATCCCCAAACCAGGCAAAGACCCCATCAAAAAGTAGAATTTCAGACTGATATCCCTGATGAATATGGATTCTAAAATCCTCAAAAAATCCTAGCTAATAGGATCCAACAATACATTAAAAGGATCATCCACCACGACCAAGTGGGATTTATCCCCGGGATACAAAAGTGGTCAACATTTGCGAATCAATCAATGTGATAGAACACATTAATAAGAGGAGGGAGAAGAACCATATGGTCCTCTCAATTGATGCAGAACAAGCTATATTTGACAAAATATAGCATCCTTTCCTAATTAAAACTATTCAGAGTATAGGGACGGAGGGAACAATCCTCAGGTTCATAAAATCCATCTATGAAAAACCCACAGTGAATATCATCCTCAATGGGGAAAAGCTGAGAGTCTTTCCCTTAAGATCAGGAACATGTCAAGGATGCCCACTCTCACCACTATTGTTCAACATACTACCAGAAGTCCTAGCAACAGCAATCAGACAACAAAAAGAAATAAAAGGTATTCAAATTGGCAAAGAAGAAGTCAAACTCTCTCTCTTCACAGATGACATGATACTTTATGTGGAAAATCCAAAAGACTCCACCCCCAAATTACTAGAACTCATCCAGCAATTCAGTAATGTGACAGGATACAAAATCAATGCACAGAAATCAGTTGCTTTCTTATACATTAACAATGTAACTGTAGAAAGAGAAATTAAAGAAATGATGCCATTTACAATAGCACCAAAAACCATAAGATACCTCGGAATAAACCTAACCAAAGAGGTAAAGGATCTATACTCTAAGAACTACAGAACACTCATGAAAGAAGATTAAGAAGACACAAAAAGATGAAAAAACATTACATGCTCATGGATCGGAAGAATAAACATTGTTAAAATGTCTATGCTACCCAGAGCAATCTATACCTTCAATGACATCCTGATCAAAATTCCGATGACATTTTTCAAAGTCCTGGAACAAACAATCCTAAAATCTGTATGGAATCAGAAAAGACCCCGAATCGCCAAGGAAATGTTGAAAAAGAAAAAGTTGGGGGCATCACATTGCCTGATTTCAAGCTATATTACAAAGCTGTGATCAGCAAGACAGCATGGTACTGGCACTAAAACAGACATATCGACCAATGGAACAGAATAGAAAGCCCGGATATGGACCCTCAACTCTACGGTCAACTAATCTTCGACAAAGCAAGAAAAAATATGCAATGGAAAAAATACAGTCTCTTCTATAAATAGTGCTGGGAAAATTGGACAGCCACACACAGAAGAATGAAATTCGACCATTCTCTAACACCATTCAGAAAGATAAACTCAAAGTGGATGAAAGACCTCAATGTGAGACAGGAATCCATCAAAATTCTAGAGGAGAACATAGGCAGTAACCTCTTTGACATCGCCCACAGCAACTTCTTTCAAGATACATCTCCAAAAGCTAGTGAAACAAAAGCAAAAATGAAGTTTTGGGACTTCATCAAGATAAAAAGCTTCTGCACAGCAAAGGAAACAGTCAACAAAACAAAGAGGCAACCCACAGAATGGGAGAAGATATTTCAAATGACACTAGAGATAAAGGGCTGGTATCCAAGATCTATAAAGAACTTCTCAAACTCAACACCCAAAAAACAAATAATCAAGTCAAAAAATGGGCAGAAGGCATGAACTTCTCCAAAGAAGACATACAAATGGTTAACAGACACATGAAAAAATATTCATCATCATTAGCCATCAGGGAAATGCAAATCAAAACCACACTGAGATACCACCTTACACCAGTTAGAATGGCAGAAATGGACAGGGAAAGAAACAACAAATGTTGGAGAGGTTGTGGAGAAAGGGGAACCCTCTTACACTGTGGTGGGAATGCAAGTTGGTATAGCCACTTTGGAAAACAGTGTGGAGGTGCCTCAAAAAATTAAAAATAGAGCTACCCAATGACCTAGCAATTTCACTCCTGGGTATTTACCCAAAGACACAGATGTAGTGAAAAGAAGGGCCATATGCACCCCAAGGTTCATAACACCAATGTCTGCAATAGCCAAAGTGTGGAAAGAGCCTAGATGCTCTTCAATAGATGAATGGATAAAGAAGATGTGGTCCATATATACAATGGACTATTACTCAGTCATCAGAAAGAATGAATACCCAACTACTCAACATGGATGGGACTGGAGGAGATTATGCTAAGTGAAATAAGTCAAGCAGAGAAAGTGAGTTATCATATGGTTTCACTTATTTGTGGAACATAAGGAATAGTATGGAGGACATTAGGAGAAGAAAGGGAAAAATGAAGGGGGTAAAACGGAGGGAGAGATGAACCATGAGAGACTATGGGCCCTGAGAAACAAACTGCAGGTTTTAGAGGGGAGGGTGGTGGGGGGATGGGTTAGCCTAGTGATGGGTATTAAGGAGTGCACATACTGCAAGGAGCACTGGGTGTTATAAGAAAACAATGAATCGTGGATCACCACATCAAAAACTAATAATGTATTGTACAGTGATTAACATAACATAATAAAATAAAATTAAAACAATACCGACCCACTATGTCACCTACACCAGATCTGTGAAGATTGGGAAGCTAGATAATGCCAAGCAGTATAGGAAATTGTGAAGCACAGGAACCTTGCATGCTGTGCATCGCATAGGTGCAACTGGGGAAAATAGTAGAATTTTGAAGATCAATTTTGTGTAACTTACAATTTGTAACAGCTATTTTTGCTTTGTGCTAGCTTTACTGTGCTGTCAGAGAAGTCCGCTCTGACTCAAGGTACGTCCAGGCCAGGTGATTGTCCTAAGAATCTTAGCATTATCTTTAGCTTCCTAGTGTGATAACTTTTCTGATACATAATGATGGGACAGATGACAGAATGATGAAATTATAATGTCATCATTGTTGCATTAGGAACTAAATTGTTTTGAAAATGGCTTAAGGTCATAACTTGTGGATTGGGAGGGAGAACACTCATGGTAAAAGGAGAAGGGGTCTCCAGATATTTCTGTGAATCAATCAATTTTATTGAAAAGCTTTTTAGCACCCCACATCAATATACTGTTTGTCTTACGGTATGTTAAGATATATGTCTCTGTTTCAGCTGAGATCTCAAAGCCAACTAGCAAATTTACCAAAAGCAAGATCCTAGATCACCAACTTATTCATAACCTGCAAAGAAGTGGATATTTAATGAACTCATTCAGTGGCTGAAGAGTTAATCTGTGCATGAACTTTCCTTGGTGAGATTGGTGTGCTATATAAGCTTCCCCAGCTCTAGAAGGAAATGAGGATGCTTCTCCTTAAGTCAGCAGAGAGAAAGAGATCCAGTGAGAGAGTTTGATCATATGCGGGGAATTTTAGAGTCTAAGGACTGATATACCAGCTGTGGCAAAGCAACAAGAAACTACTGAACTGCATCCCCTCTGATGGTCGGGAAAGGGTGCAAGATGTTTCTCAGTGGTCAGCTGTGGGCCAAGAGGAGCAGTTCTGACTCCTCATGAGACTCCCTGAAGCAGAGCTACAATGGTACTAGAGCTGCTAGAGGACGGCCAGATGCTCAGGAGCTGAGGCAGGAACCTGGGAGTGAGTCTCAGGACCTGTGCCCAATGTCCCAGAGGTGTGTCTCCAAAGCCCTGGAAACAGCCCTGCAGGACATGGGAATCATCTGCATCGAGGGTCATCCTGGTGCCCACTCCAATCCATGCACTGGCCTCCAGGGATTGAGGAGGCACTCAGGTAGAGACTCCTCATGCAGAGTCTCCAGGGGCCATTATTATCTGCCACTTCCTTGTGCTCATAAAAGCAGTCCCACATCAGGTTCTAAGAGTCTGAATGGTAATCTCTGCTCCTCTGGCATAGTTTCAATCACAGATGTGTAAGTATTTTCTAATTGCGCAGCTAGAGCTCCACTTCTCTTGGAGATAGACTTTTCCCTGCCTTGCTCTGTGAGAGAGATGGGTGGAAAGGGGAGTATGATTGTTACAGGATTTCTATTCCTTTAGTACCTGAGGTTCTTGGGCACACCACTTGGAAGAATGAAGAGATAGAGCAGGTGAAGAGTGGTGGGCAGCAAAGCAAAATTTATTGAGCCATAGTACAAGGCTTCTGGAGAAGGAAGGGACCCTAGAGGGTTGCCATTTTGGCATTTAAATCTAGGGGTTGTTATAAGCTCTTTTGTGGAACTATTTTAAGCAACCAGAGTGTGGGCCTCTTGCAGATTGGCTGCTAAGGCATGACGATCAGGGTTTTGATCATGCACGTCTACCTATCAGGTTAATATTGAGTGCTCATGGTCTTTTTGGGCTGACATCTGGAGAGTTAGGTCTTAACTAGTGATAGTGACAAATGTTTTATGGTTAATTGTTTTGTCTCAGGATCTTTTGCAAAAGTCACTTCTGCAGAAGCTGCTAGACAGAATGCTACTGTGGTCTTAGCTGTTATGGGTCTCTGCTTGCTGGGGACCCTGGCTCTGACTATCTAATTGTCCAACTAACTTCTAACATGATGACCCTGGGGAGGGAGTAATCAAAGTCTGTGCTTTGGGTGGAATAGGCTGAATATGTGTAAGCGTGGTGCTTCCTTTGTTTCTGGTAATTTGATATCACTCAGAATGTCCATCTGCTGGTTTGCTGATTCTTTATTAAATAAAAAGTAATGTCTTTATTCTGCAAAAAAGAGAAGAGACTAGAATACCCTGCATTGTGGAGAACATCAGAAACACATATTGTGTGACTTTATCATGGGAAGCTGTCTCTCACATTGACCTGGTACAACTGCATGCTAGTTTTTATTTATGGAGCTCTTGCTGTGCTCATTCAGTTTATGTGTTTTCTATGGGATTTCAGTTATGAGTAAGGGATTGGATAATGTACTTTAGAGATCCTTGCAATTTAAACATTCTGCATTTCTAAGGTGCCTTTTTTGAGAATTCTCTCTAATAAAGAGGCCTCGAGTCCCTTAGAACGAAGCAGGAAGTCAGGACTGAGAGCCTGGAAAGCATGCTTTCTCATGAATTTTTTTCTTTCTTTCTTTCTTTCTTTCTTTCTTTCTTTCTTTCTTTCTTTCTTTCTTTCTTTCTTTCTTT
>NW_023270320.1:41559999-41583858 GCF_011800145.1 Mirounga leonina
TTTCTTTCTTTCTTTCTTTCTTTCTTTCTTTCTTTCTTTCTTTCTTTTTTTTTAAAAGATTTATTCATTTACTTATCACACACACACACACACACAGAGCAAGCACAAGCAGGAGGAATGGCAGGCAGGGGAGAAGCAGGTTCCCTGCTGAGCAAGGATCCCAATGTGGGGCTCCATCCCAGGACTCTGGGATCATAACCTGAGCTGAAGGCACATGCTTAACCAACTGAGTCACCCAGGTGCCCCTGAGTTTTCTGAGAACAATTCTTTATGGGTCCTTCGTGGCCATCCTCGAGATCTTCCTATGCTGTGAATCCCTGGAAACTTTTTTTTCTTATATTATATGAGATTTCATGGTCTTGGATAAGAGAGGAAGAAGCCATTTTCATGTAACTCTGTGAATTATCTGTGCTTCACATGGTGACTCACAGCCCTTAGTCTCTTCTGTAGGAGGGGCAGCTGTCACCTGTGGATCATGACTTGAGAACCACCTGGGGGACATTGTTCCAGATTTGGAGATAGTATAATTGTTTTTCTATTCTGTTAACTGTGTGAGCTTAAAAGAGTCAGGTATCTTCTGTCACTTTTAGTTTTTGAAACCGTAACTCATGATTGTATGAGAGTAAGATGATATGGTAGATATGAAGCCTTTTTTCTAAGTGATACAGAATTCTGAATATGTGAGGAAGGGAAGGAGCTCTCTCTCTCTCTTTTTTTCCTTGGAAATTCTGCCAGAGTGCCTGACGTTCAAACAGTAGCAATCAATTACAGAAAGTTAAACCATTGTGTCCCCCAGATAACTATTAGGAAATAGATGAGTAAGACAGGACAAGTATCCTCAAGGATTATGGTCAAATGGGTGATATAAATTGCACAAATACTTGTGTGTTGAGTGGTGGAGTGGAGGTCTGCAGTTTCCAAGAAGGAAGAAACTTAAGTTTCATTTGAAGGAAACAGTGTCATTGAAGCTGAGATTTGAAACAATGAAGATTGACAGATAGAAATGGGGAGAGGAAGAAAGACAGCCAGGTTGAGTGGATAGAAATGATCCTGAAAAACAAAGGAAAACATACTCTAATTTGAAGGCAGACAGTGGTCAGCAGGAGTGCAGTGTCACCCAACCAGTGCATAGCAGCTCATGAGTAACGGGAACACAGGGAAGGTGTGGTGGACGTGAGCAGGATGATTGCGGGGCAGCCAAGACTGGGGGCCCAGTAGACAAGGCCACAGCATGAGGAGATCCCTGGGAGAAAGTGAAGGTGTGGGAGACCCTGAGGAAGGAGGTGTGGCTGCCAGCACAGGGCTCCATGAAACAAACTATTTCAACACTGATGTGTTATGAACTTGCAGCTCTAGGATGACCTCTCCTCTCAGGTCCAAATACCAAATGTTTATATGATGTCTTTTCTCGGATATCTCAAAGATGCCTCAAAAATAACATGGCTAGCCCTGAACCCATCATCTCCTCCTGGAGCTAGGCCCCTTCCAGCTTTTCCTGTTTTCATGACTCATCGTGTTAACCATGTAGTTGCTAAAACCAGGGACCTAGGTCAGCACAGCATATCATCAAGGTTGCAAACTGAAATGTAGAACTTGGTGTCACCATGTCATAGCTGTGTAGTTTTAGGCAAATTATTTAATCTCTCTGAAGGTTATTTTTAAAAATGTTTATTGCAATATGGGTGTGATATGCTATTTCATAGGTTTATGTGTTTTGGTGAGAGAATGGGCTACTTTAAGGCTTGTAGAATGGTTGGTCACTCCATGTATGTCAGTTATGATTATTATTCCTAATCCACCCTCTTCCCACCTCCTACTAAGACTGTAAAAACTGTGTCTCCTACTATCTATCCCTCCACTGCCTCCATTTCCTCTGACTCAATGCTTACAATGCTCATCTGAGATGCCATCACCCCCATGTTTGGATGAACTTGGTGGCTTGTTCTGTCCATTGCTATGCCTTCCATTCCATTGTCCATACAGTGGCCAGAAGGGCCTTTCTAGAACATGGACAACTCAGCTACCAGAAATATCGTCCTGCTGCTCTTAGATTCCCAATGACTCCAACTCCACCAAAGCACCTCCTGTCTTTCCCCTTCATCCCAGCCTCCTGGGCTTCCTAGCCTCATGCTTCCTCCAGCCTCCAGAACCTGTACCTGCTCTTCTTAGTGTGAAGGTTCTTCACACCTAACTCACCTTCACCTACTTAACCTCTGTCCATGCTTGAGATTTCAATTCACATTTTCTGAGGGAAGCTTTTGATGACTTCTCCAAAACAGGGTGAGCCCTATGTTGCCTTCTTTTAAAGCAATTATTACAGTTTTTATTATATTAAAAAAAGCATTTGGTAAATTTATAACCCCCAATGTGCATTCTCCTGAATGTACAAATTCTGCTTTGTTCATCATTTTATTTTTAGCACAAACCAACGTGCCCAGCAAAGAGAAGTTTCTCGAAATATGATTGAATAAAATGAGCAGGATGGGAGCGCCTGAGTGGCTCAGTCATTAAGTGTCTGCGTTCAGCTCAGGTCACGATCCCAGGGTCCTGGGATCGAGCTCCACCTCGGGCTCCCTGCTCCGCGGGAGGCCTGCTTCTCCCTCTCCCACTCCCCCTGCTTGTGTTCCCTCTCTTGCTGTGTCTCTCTCTGTCAAATAAATAAATAAAATCTTAAAAAAAAATGAGCAGGATGAGTTAGCTTAGTGGATTGGTCTAATTTATCCTCAGAAGTAGGAGGAAGGGTTAAAAAGGTAAAAGTGTAAGCAGAGTTTAGGAATGACCAGGGTTTGGGGATTCTTTTGATGGAAATATAGTTGTCCTGGAGAATTCATTTGCTCCTGGTAATGTGAAATATACACTAAGGGAATCTGAACCTTTATCTGGCGTGTTCTCTCACCCTTCTGAATTTAAGGTTCAGACACACACATGGGCACAGGGCAGAGAGTCAAAGAAGTGCTGTTTGAGTAAAGGCCCAGTACTTACCTTCATTTCTAAAAAGTTTTAGTTCTCTCTTTAGCTCCTATAATTTGCTTCAGATATCAAACTGCACAATTCATTCTTCTTGGATTAGAACTTGAGCATTTTGAACTAAGGGATCCTTTGTATAACCATTTTAATTTTATCAAGCATTTTTATTAACCAACTTAAAGTCTAGAACAGTATTCTTTAATGACACAAACACGAACATTCAAATTAATTTACATCCGGCCAGGAAATAACAACTATCCTGGGAATCAATTATTCAAATAAACATATTCAAGTAAAAGACTGGATGTTTAGTAACAGATTGAACTATCAAGATGGTACAGACATAGCATATTGCCATTAATAGAAATACCAGTCATTAAAAGTTTGAAACTAAAATAATCCAATGGTATGAATATAAATCATATTAAAATATTTTTAGAGAGCATTATATTGTCATCAGTTAAGGGAAATTAAATTTTTAGACACCCAATTGAAAGTCTATCAGTTTGGGAGAGATAAAACTATATGTATTTTTTTCACCCAGTGGCTACATAACTCTGCCAGACATTTATTTCATTGAGACTCAGTGTTTTCATCTAGAAATTGGAATGGCAGCATTACTCAATTACTTATCTTGGGGACTTATGAAAGGGGAAGGAGTTAGTGAGAGTCTGGATAGAAAGTGCTCCAAAGTTGTGAGAGTCCTCCTCCACACGGCACCTGTGGTGACTGTACACAGACATGGAATCCTGCATTAGCCAAATGGCTTTTCAAGCTTCCAGAGCACTGGGTCTCTAATTTATTGGGATGAGTCTCCTGAAAAGTTTATTAAAATACAAGTAACTTAACCTGAAATTTGGGGTTTCTAATTCAGTATGCTTATTACTGAAGCTTATCATAACAAATTAAATTAAAAAAAATACAAATATCCACTAATAAGGAAGATATTAAAAGTTTGCTGTATTCTTATGAAGACTTGTATATAACCCAAACATCATGTTTTAGGAGAATATTTATGGCCATGAGAATTTATCACAATATGGTGCTTGAGGAAAAAACAGGTTAGAATGTGTACTCTCTGAACCTACTTTTAAATATTTATGCATGGAAAACTGATTAGAAGGACATACACCAAATCATTAGTGGATGTTTTCTTTCTTTGGTGGAGACATTAAGGGTTTTTGCTCAGAGATTCTTGCACATTCTGTGTTCTGCAACTCGTGTTCACATGTCACCAGGATGATTGCAGGTGGAACTGACCCAGCCATTATTAATACGGAACTCGTAGGGTGTACGGTGCCCTCTTGTGATTTTTTTTCTAATTAAATACTGTCTGTATTGTGTATTTTTGAGATTTTATTTACAAGTGAAACACTGGATCACTTATGTCTGTGTTCGGTGGTAGGTATGAGCTCTGGAGGATGCTGCTCTTCTGGGTTGGAATCTGATGTGCACGGTAATGACTGTCCTCTGTAACACTTGTTCCCTTGTTTTGCAGACCATTGCTACCGCAGCATAGTATTATTGTAATCTGAGTTTCTCTTTGCCTAATCCCCCAAAGGGAAGTGGGTAACATCATGGAAGGAAAGAATCAAACAGCTCTGTTTGAATTCATCATCTTGGGATTCTCCAACCTAAATGATTTGCAAGTTCTACTCTTCACAGTATTCCTTATGACTTATATCTGTACTCTGGGAGGAAATCTCTTCATTATCTTGGTGACCATGGCTAATCCACATCTACGTACTCCCATGTACTATTTTCTGAGGAATTTGGCCTTTCTTGACATCTGCTACACCACCACCAATGTCCCCCAGATGATGGTGCATCTCCTATCAGAGAAGAAGAGCATTTCTTATGGAGGATGTGTGGCTCAAATTTTTGCCTTCATTTTCTTTGTAGGGTCAGAGTGTCTCCTCCTGGCAGCCATGGCATATGACCGTTACATTGCAATCTGCAAACCCCTCAGGTACTCAGTGATTATGAACAGGGCCCTGTATGGTCGGTTAGCCGCCTCATGCTGGACTGGGGGTTTCTTCAACTCAGTCGTGCACACAGCACTTACCTTCCGCCTGCCCTTCTGTGGCAACAACCAGATTCCTTATTTCTTCTGTGACATCCCCCCTTTGCTGCTGTTGTCTTGTGGGGACACTTCTGTAAATGAGTTGGCATTGCTCTCCATTGGGGTCTTCATTGGGTGGGCTCCTTTCCTGGGCATCGTCCTTTCCTACCTCTCTATTATCTCTACCATCTTGAGGATCCAGTCCTCAGAGGGGAGGCAAAAGGCCTTTTCAACCTGTGCTTCACACCTGTTCATCGTCCTTCTCTACTACGGCAGCACCATCTTCACATATGTGCGGCCCATCTCATCTTACTCACTGGAGAAAGACAGACTAATCTCCGTATTGTACAGTGTTGTTACCCCCATGCTAAACCCTGTAATTTACACACTGAGGAATAAAGACATCAAAGGGGCTGTGAAGGCCATGGGGAGAAGGTGACAGATGCCAATTCCCTCTTTTGATATGTAACTTTCACTCATCTGTAACCAATATTCTTATATCAGAAATTAACTTTTCACTAGCCAACTGTTGGCAGTGACACTAAACTTACAGGTTGATTGCAGTGTTGGGACAGATAGTGAACAGTTGACACACTCAAGTCTAAGTGTACATATTCTTGAGCTTTAGTTTAGTTAGTCCTGTGCAAGAGACACGGATGTTGCTGTTTTTAGGTAATTTTCTTCTTAGAATACTGTCCATTCCTGAATCCTTCATTCAAAATATGGTGCCACTCTTTCATGCAATATGTGCTTGATGGTCATTACCTTCTAGTACTTTCCTTCCTTTGTGTATTACCACTTATATGTTGAGGAATGTGAAAGCCCTTATCCTAATGCTCCTCATATATGTTTATTATATTCCTCTTCTTACTACTTAAGTCATGCTTTTGGCTTTTCTTTATTAGGTTCTTCTTAAGAAAGCATCATAATCAATGCATTGAGTTCACATTACACTGCTTTTGACAGAGCTATGTGAATCAAGATGAAACGATGTTTTATCTCTGGTTCTGCTGACAATTAAGGTTAGTTTTTTCCCCAGTTGCATGGGTCAATGACAATTTATCTTCATGTTGGAAGGAAGACAGCCATAGTTTCTCAATCCCAGCTTATATTCCTTACTGTGTCCAAAAAATGGAATATCCTGAAAGAATGTTTCTAGAAATAAGGCCACACGACATGTTACTATTTTATAGGGTATTTAGAATTTAGGAAATCTTTATCTAAAACAAAGATAAACTCAAAATGGATGAAAGACCTCAATGTAAGACAAGAATCCATCAAAATCATACAGGAGAACACAGGCAGCAACCTCTTCCACCTTGGCCACAGCAACTTCTTTCAAGACACCTCTCTAAAGGCAAGGGAAACAAAAGCAAACATGAACTTTTGGAATTTCATCAAGATAAAAAGCTTCTGCACAGCAAAGGAAACAGTCAACAAAACCAAGAGGAAACCCATGGAATGGGAGAAGATATTTGCAAATGACATATCAGATAAAGGGCTGGTATTCAAGATCTATAAAGAACTTCTCAAACTCAGCACCCAAAAAACAAATAACCCAGTCAAGAAATGGGCAGAAGACATAAACAGACACTTCTTCAAAGAAGACACACAAATGACCAACAGACACATGAAAAAATGCTCCACATCACTCGGCATCAGGGAAACACACATCAAAACCACAATGAGATACAACCTGACACTGGTCAGAATGGCTAAAATGAACAAATCAGGAAAAGACAGATGTTGGCAAGGATGTGGAGAAAAGGGAACCCTCTTACACTGTTGGTGGGAATGCAAACTGGTACAGCCACTCTGGAAACCAGTATGGAGTTATCTCAGGACATTAAAAACAGAGCTATTTATGACCCAGAAATTGCATTACTGGGTATTTACCCCAACGATACAGATGTACTGAAAAGAAGGGGACCTGCACCCCAATGTTCATAGCAGCAATGTCCACAATAGCCAAACTGTGGAAGGAGCCAAGATGTACTTCAACAGAGGATTGGATAAAGAAGATGTGGTTCATATATACAGTGGAATATTACTCAGCCATCAGAAAGGATGAATACCTACCATTTGCATTGACACGGATAGAACTGGAGGGTATTATGCTAAGTGAAATAAGTCAAGCAGAGAAAGACAATTATCATATGGTTTCACTCGTATGTGGGACATAAGGAATACGGCAGAGGACCATAGGGGAAGGGAGGGAAAACTGAATGGGAAGAAATCAGAGAAGGAGACAAACCATGAGAGACTCTGGACTCCAGGGAAAAAACTGAGGGTTGCAGAAGGGAGGGGTTGAAGGATGGGGTAGCTGGGTGATGGGTAGTAAGAGGGTATGTGTTGTGATGAGCACTGTGTGTTATACACACCTGATGAATCATTGAACACTACATCAAAAGCTAATGATGTATTATACGTTGGTTAACTGAACATAATAAAAAATAAAATACAAAAATAAAGTCTTTGCTGAAAAAAAATTAGATCACGGAATTGGAGAAAAATATACAGAAAGGTAACTACAGGTTGTTTGGAGGGGGGAATAGAAACTGTTTGTTGCATAGTAACTATAGTTAGAAAAGAGAGTAGGAAGCACACATATTAAAAGCAAAGGTACTAACGTACTGCTTTTCCTATGTTATTACTATGTAAGGAACAGGCATGAAGACAAGAGAAGTGGGCAAGCAAAGTGGTCCAAGAAAGAAAGAAATATGGGAAAGGGAGAGAAAATGTGAAAGATAAGGAAGGAGGCTGAGAGATGCAAAGAAGTTCCTTGCAATGTAGGGCAGAGAGAAGGGCTCACGGAGGAGGGGCCAGGGTCTAGTTCCTTCCTTCCCATTTCTGCCAGAAGCTGTTTCTCCTCCTCCTCAGATCTGCTCATGCCTCCCTGGCTGGCATCCTGGTTCTCATCTTTGTGCTCTGCCACAGTGCCTAGCCCACACCTGTTGCCCGCACCTCACTTCTGAGTTAACTCTCCCATGGCGGTGCTGTGTGCAGACTCCTTCCCAGTTTCAAAGAGACCTCCACCTGACAACAATGATCTGTGGTCAGTGCATTCAGTCTCCTAGGAACTGCCTGTCTTATCTATCACCTGATCTCCTTTAGAAACTAAATAATTCTCCCCACAGTTACTACATCCTGCAACATTCCTTTCCATTTTCCTTTATACTGTCTTTTAAAAAGCAAAAATGTTTACTTTTGATGAATTCCAATTGGTCATTATATATATATTTTCTCTCTTAAATTCAGCTTTATTGAAGTATAATTGGCATATAAAATTGTAAGATATTTAAAGTGTACATCGTGATGATTTGATACAAGTATACATCATGAAAAGACCCCTCCCATCCTGTTAATTAACACATCCATCCATCCATCACCTCTCATATTTATCTTTTTTCTTGATGAAAATATTTAAGTTCTGCTCTCCTAGCAAGTTTGAATTATACAATACAGTGTTCTCAACTCTAGATAGCCATCATGTTTTACTTTAGATCCTCAGACCGCATTCACCTTAGAGCTGAAAGTTTATATCCTTTTAACTCCCTCTTTCTTTTACTGACCACCACTTCCCAACCCTGGAAAACACTTTTCCACTCTGTTTTTGAGTTTGACTTTTTTTTTTTTTAAAGATTCCACATATAAATGACACCATACAGTACTTGTCTGTGTGGCTTTTTCCTTGCATTATGTCCTCAAGTTCTACTCCTGTTGTTGCAAATAGCAGGAATTACTTCTCTTTCCCGGCTGAGTATTCCTCCTCCCTCCATTTTCAACTGTGGCATGAAATAAGTCTCAGGAGGCATTTGGAATCAACTTTTTTGGGGGGAGACTCTTGGCAACCTGTTAAAACATTACCTTTCAGAGTAGGGTTCCTCAAAAAATTAAAAATAGAGCTACCCTATGACCCAGCAATTCCACTCCTGGGTATTTACCCCAAAGACACAGATGTAGTGAAAAGAAGGGCCATATGCACCTCAATGTTCATAGCAGCAATGTCCACAATAGCCAAACTGTGGAAAGAGCCGAGATGTCTTTCAACAGACAAATGGATAAAGAAGATGTGGTCCATATATACAATGGACTATTACTCAGCCATCAGAAAGAATGAATACCCAACTTTTGCATCAGTATGGATGGGACTGGAGGAGATTATGCTAAGTGAAATAAATCAAGCAGAGAAAGTCAATTATCATATGGTTTCACTTATTTGTGGAACATAAGGAATAGCATGGAGGACATTAGGAGTAGGAAGGGAAAAATGAAGGGGGGGAAATTGGAGGGGGAGATGAACCATGAGAGAGTATGGATTCTGAGAAACAAACTGTAGGTTTTAAAGGGGAGGGGGATGGGGGGATGGGTTAGTCAGGTGATGAGTATTAAGGAGGGCACGTATTGCCTGGAGCACTGGGTGTTATATGAAAACAATGAATCATGGAACACTACATCAAAAACTAATCATGCACTGTATGGTGACTAACATAATAAAAAAAAAAAAGAGAGAGAACAAATGATCATTATATTTTTTTCCTTTGACTGTTAGTTCTTTTGGTTTTTGTGCCCTAAGAAATCTTTGCCCTCCATAGATCCACAAAGATACTTTCCTGTAGCTTTTATATTTAGGTCTATGATCCAACTTGAATTAATTTTTGGTGTAATGTTGAGGTTTTTCCTTTTTTCTGGAGAGATAGCTGTGTTTTGTTGTGTTTTTACAGCACACCTTGTTGAAAAGACTATCCTTTCCACATTGTGTTGTCTAGACACTTTGGTCAAAATTACTTGGGCACATATATTTTGCTCTATCTAGATGTTTTATGTTCTGTTTGAGCTTAGACTACCAGGTGTAACCTGTATTCTGAAAAGAATCAGATTTACTGATTTGCAAGGAGGAAGGGAACTCCAGAGTAACCATTGCATGTTACACTTGACAACAGAAAGGAAGCAAGCATCATCCATAAGGGTTGGTTTCCATCTGAAGAAATCTGAGCAGGGTCTACAGGAAGCAGGGCTCAGTTCTAAATTGGGTACTGTTGTTGAGGAGGGCTTGGGAGAAGCAGGGATTAACAGACTAGGTGCTATCCCGTGGCCAACCCAGATTAGCAATTAGGTATGCCGAGTCGTAGATGGATGTAGTAAATCTAGGGTGCTACTGAGAAGAAAGCAGCAGTCCCTCAAAGTGTTACTGTGTGCCCTATTGACTCTGCAGCTGCTTTATCTGTATCTGCCCTCTGGCATGAATAAGGGCAAGGCTGCTTTTTGCTTTATCATTTCAAGCTGATTTCCACTCTTTCTCTCTCACATAGGGTTTTATTACATTTTTGGTTCCATGATCTACTCATCTATTAAGCCCACACTGTCAGGCTTACTGTAGCTTTGTAGTAAGTTTTTAAATACAGTTGTTTAAATACTGAAATATATTCTTTATTCAAGAATGTTTTCGTTATCTAAGTATCTTTGTTTTTACAAATAAATTTTAAAACCAATTTATCAATTTCTACTGGAAAGCCTGCTGGGGTTTTTATAAGCATTGAAAGTATAGAAAAATTTGGAGAGAGTTTATGTAGAGCAGGGTTTCCCAATCTTTTAAAATTGTCCCTCTAAGGAGAATTCTTCATATTTTCCCCCCTAATCATCCCACCCCCATGAAATTTTAATACCTCAGATATATTTGCACATCTTTATGAACTGTGGCCTTTGAAGAAACACAAGTCATTGTAACATTGAAGAAGTTTTTTATACCCCAAGAACCAATTTTCACCCCCTTGGGAGCAACATCATCCCAGTTTAGATTACATGATCCAGATTAGCATGTTTTATCTCTCCATTTACATGTGCTTTTTAAATAGTTCAGCACTGTTTTGTAGTCTTCAGTATAGAGGTCCTTCATGTCTTTTTGATGAAATTCATTCCAAAATATTTTCTTGTTTGTTTCTATGCTTTCACATATTGTTCTCTTCTTTAAATTTGATTTCCCAGTTGTTTGCTGCTAGTGTATAGAAATATAGAAACACAGATGAATTTGTGTAATAATATTACCTACTAAAATCTTGCTAATTTTTATTTTCTTTCAGGAATTTTAAGAATTAATTTTGTATTAGCCACAACAACATACATTTAAAAGATAATAGTACAAATATGCAAAATATATTATTTAGTCAGTCAACAGTTTAGGTTGTTTGCCTAAGCAAGCTCATAAATCCCTTGAAGTAAGCCCATAGTTTACTCCTTACCTACAGGGTAAGGTTTGGGATCTAGAAGAAGGGAATCATTGAATTTATGTATTATCTCACCAAACCTCCACTTTTAAGATAAATCTGGTTAGAATTTTTTAAACCTCATCAACTCTTAGAAATGGAAAACATGTATCTTTCTGCATACAATTAAAAGATGCCACAGTTCCTGGCATCCATCAGTGAACACATCTGACATAAGCTTGTATACAGCTCCCTCCACATGTTCTTCTTGTGAAGATTTACCAACGTCAGAGTTTTTAGAATCTCAGTGCAAGTCTGATCTCTCAAAGACATCAGCTCCAGATACAGTTTGTCTGTATGACCTGAGCAACTTCTTTGATGTCCTCTTGTTAATTTTTCTTACTAGTGCCTTTCAAGTAAGTTTTGTTTTGTTTTGTTTGGCAGATTCTAAAGGCATTTTTATGGCAACATTATGTTTCAGAGTTTTGCTCCTTCCTTATCAATCTTATTTTTTTTTTGCTTTTTTGCCCAAAACCTTCAGTAAAATGTTCAATAGAAATGGTGAGAGTTGACATCTTTCACTTCTGATATTTTATTCTTGATATTTCTAATCTCTATCTTCCCTTTAGTTTTCTTTGTCAATATTGCTAGAGGCTTATTATTTCATTAATTATTTTCAAAGAACTAGCTTTTGGTTTCCTTGATTTTTCTATATTGTTTTTCTGTTTTCAATTTCATTGATTACTGTTCTTTATTATTTTCATTCAGCTACATGATTTGGATTCCTTTCCTATTCTTTTTCTATTTTCTATTTTTTAAGTTTCTTGAAGTTTGCTATTAATTTGAGCACTTTCTTATTTTCTAATATGACGATTTAAGCACTACTTGAGCTGCATTTCACCCATCTTACCATTATATTTTGATTTTAATTTGATTCAAGTATTTATTGATCTCCTTTGACTTTTTCTTTGATCAAGAAAATTCCTTAAACTTAAGAGAAGAAAGATAATCTACTATCATTATGTAGATGTTTACTACTTTTGTTCCCTTCCTTCTCTCCTGATTTTACAAGTTTCCTCAGGTATTGTCCTCCTTGTATCCGTAGAACTTCCTTTAGCAATTCTTTCAGTGAAGTTCTTCTGGATACCACTTCTCTTAGTTTTCACTCATCTAAGAATATTTTTACCTGACATAATTCCTTAAGGATAGTTTCAATGCACACAAAATTGTGCCTTTTTTTTTTTAAAGCACTGTAAAAATGTTCCACTTCCTTCTGGCTTCCATAGTTTCCAATGAGCAATCTGCAGTTATTCAGATCATGGGTCTCTAGTTGATCTGTTGGTTTTGTCTGGCTGTTTTCCATATTTCCTATTTAATTTTCATTATTTTCTCTGGTTGTAGATTGTTTTGGGAGGATTAATCTTGTTTGGAGTTGTCTCAGCTTCTTGAATCTGTTATCTTTTATATCTTATATATATCTTATAGCTTTTACCAAACTTAGGAATTTTTCATTGTTTCTTCTAATATATTTTTTAAAAAATATCACACACTTTTTTTTTCTTTCCTACCAGGACTCTGGTGACAGAAATGCCATTCTTTTGTTATTGTCTCATAGATTTCTAAAGTTTTGTTAAATTTTTTCCAAATATTTTCTGTCTTTTGCTTAGATTGGATCACTTTTACTAACCCAAATTGAAGTCTACTCTCTCTGTTTTGCCATCTTCATTCTGCCACTGAGTCCATCCAACAGTTAATTTTGATGATTGTAGTTCAGTTCTAAAATTCCCATTTACCTGTTCTTTATATTTTCTTTTTTTTTTTTGCTAAGACTTTCTATTATTCCATATATTTTGTGAGTGTTTTCAATTGCTATTTAATCACTTTTATATCTGCTTTAAATTCTTTGTCAGATAACCCAACATCTATGTCTATTCAGTATTAGAATCTGTTGATTGTGTGTCCCTAGAAGTTGAAGATTTTTTGGGTTCTGTGTATGCTGAATAATTTTGGATTATCTTCTAATTGCTTTGACTATTACAAGTCTCTGGGTCTTGTTTAAGTCCTATGGAGAGAAGAGAGACAAGATGAAGAATAGGGGACCTTGTTTCATCTGGTTCCATGAATTTAGATAGACAACTCTCAAGTCATTCTGAACATCTATGAATTCAACCTGAGATGTAAGAAAAGAATTGCTGGAATTCTACAAGTAGAAAAAAAGACCACTTTTTGTAAGGTAGGAGGTGCGGATAAGTGAATCTGAGGGGATATATCAGAAGATAATGAGTAGGGGGAGGGAGCCTCCATAAGCCAGCTACTGGAAAGTGATATGGCCCTGGAGTGCAATATTGGAATCCTTAGAAAACTGCTCCAGTGAGAGACATCCCTGCCTGAAAGGCGCTCAGGTAGTGGAGCGGGCAGAATCTTAGGTGGGACAGTGTGGCCTCAGGATCCCTAGGGTCACAGAAAAAATGGGGTGCCTGAGTCAGCAGAGTTCCCAAGCATTGGAGCAGAGAAAATAGTGAGGGTGAGCAAGGCTGAGAGGGGGTCCTCAGCTTAGTTTGCCATAAACCAGGAACCAGAACATGATCCAGTGACAGCTCTCTGCAGGGGGCCCTGCAAAGGACAAATATGCAAGGACCTTCTGTTTCCCCCTGAGAGGATTAGTGTAGGTGTGCACCATAGTCAGCAGAGTTTGGCACACATGAAAGTGAAGACTGCTTGTCCCCGAGGGCTCGCTGAAGAGAGGGGACCACAGTCTCTCAGCTCTGGGACTCAAGATCAGGGCACAGCCATTTTTTTTCATGCTCTAGAGAGGTGGAGAAGGCCTGCAGGGAACAAAACCCATGCAGAGCAACAAGGAGCAGCTCACACTGAGCCCAGCCCCCTGACTAGGGGTGGTGCCACTCAGCCCAGGCAAAGACACCTGAGAATCAGAGCAGCAGGCTCCTCCTCCAGAAGACCAGCTGAAACAACAGGGAAACACCAAGTTTACAGAGAACAGTACTACAAAACTCCAGGGCTAGGAGAAAATAATATATAGAGTTCTAGGTTTTTTCCATCATGATTTGTTTATCTTCCAGTTTAAAATTTTCCTTTTTTTCCCTTTTCAACTAGTTTCTTATTTTATCAACTCTTTGTTTTTAAGTCTTTTTTTTAAACTTTCACTTATTACATTTACATTTTATATATTCATTTTTGGCTTCCTTTCACTGTATTCAATTTTATTTTTGTATGTATATAAGTTTTGATTTCTTTACAATTTTGAGATTTAGTGTCTTCTAACAAACAGACAAAAATACACCCAGGACCAAGTGGATGACCCTGTTTTGTCTACCTGGGAAATTATATTCTCTTTCCACCTCATCTTTTTTGTTTGTTTGTTTCTGATCTCTTAGGATTTGTCTAGTGTGTATTTTGCTTGGGTTGTGGTTGATGTTTTTTATTTTGTTCTTTCATTCACCCATTCTTTTCTGGGCAAAATGACTAGAAGGAGGAATTTACAACAAAAGAAAGAACCAGAGGTAATATTCTCTGCCACAGATCTAATCGATATGGATATAAGTAAAATGTTGGAGCTGGAATCCAGGATAACAATTATAAAGTTACTACCTGTGCTTGAAGAAAGCATAAATGACACTAGAGAATCTCTTAGTGCAGAAATGAAATCTAATCAGGCCAAATTAAAAATACTCTAACAGAGATGCAGTCTAAATTGGATGCTCTAACAACTAGGGTAAATGAGGCAGAAAAGAGAGTAAGTGACATAGAAGACAAGTTGATGGAAAGGAAGGAAACTGAGGAAAGGAGAGAAAAACAACTAATGGATCATGAAGGGAGGTTTCAAGAAATCAGTGATGCCATAAAATGGAACAATATTAGAATTATTGGAGTCCCCGGGCGCCTGGGTGGCTCAGTTGGTTAAGCGACTGCCTTCGGCTCAGGTCATGATCCTGGAGTCCCGGGATCGAGTCCCGCATCGGGCTCCTTGCTCGGCAGGGAGCCTGCTTCTCCCTCTGACCCTCCCCCCTCTCATGTGCTCTCTGTCTCTCTCATTCTCTCTGTCTCAAATAAATAAATAAAATCTTAAAAAACAAAAAAGAATTATTGGAGTCCCCAAGGGAGAAGAAAGAGAGAGAGGGACAGAAACATATCAGAGCAAATCATAGCTTAGAACTCTCTTAATCTGGGAAGTAAACAGGTATTCATGTTCACGAGTTAGAGAGGAACCCTCCAAAAATCAATAAAAAATAGATCAACATCCCAGCATATAATAGTGAAGCTTGCAAATTCAGAAATAAGAAGAATATCCTGAAAGCAGCTCAAGATAAGAGGTTCTTAACCTACCAGGGTAGGAATATTAGACTGCCATCAGAACTATCCACAGAGACCTGGCAGGCCAGAAAGGACTGGCATGATATATTCAGGGTACTAAATGAGAAAAACATGCAGCCAAGAATAATTTATCCAGCAAGGCTGTCATTCAGAATGGAAGGAGAGATAAAGAGCTTCCAGGCAGACAGAAACTGAAAGAATAAGTGATCACTAAACCAGCCCTGCAAGAAATATTAAGGGGGTCCTGTAAGTGAAGAGAGAGCCCAAAGGAAATATAGACCAGAAAGAAACAGAGGCAATCTACAGAAACAGGGACTTTACAGGTAATACAATGGCACTATATTCATATCTTTCAATAGTTACTCTGAATGTAAATGGGCTAAATGCTCCAATCAAAAGACACAGGGTATCAGATTGAATAAAAAGGCAAGACAAATCCATATGCTGTCCATAAGAGATTCACTTTAGACCTAAGGACACCTCCAGACTGAAAGTGTGGGGGTGGTAAACATTTATCATGCAAATGGACCTGAAAAGAAAACTGGGGTAGCAGTCCTCATATCAGACAAATTAGATTTTATTTTATTTTTATTTCTTTTCTTTTCTTTTTTTAAATTTTATTATGTTATGTTAGTCACCATACAATACATCATTAGTTTTTGATGTAGTGATCCATGATCCATTGTTTTCGTATAACACCCAGTGCTCCATGCAGTACGTGCCCTCCTTAATACCCATCACCGGGCTAACAAATCCCCCCTCCCCCCTCCCTTCTAAAACCCTGTTTGTTTCTCAGGTCCATAGTCTCTCATGGTTCATCTCTCCCTCCAATTCCCCCCCCCATTTTTCCCTTCCTTCTCTTAATGTTCTCCGTGTTATTCCTTATGTTCCACAAGTAAGTGAAACCATATGATAATTGACTTTCTCTGCTTGACTTATTTCACTTAGCATAATCTCCTCCAGTCCCATCCATGTTGATGTAAAAGTTGGGTATTCATCTTTTCTGATGGCTGAGTAATATTCCATTGTATATATGGACCACATCTTCTTTATCCATTCATCCATTGAAGGGCATCTCGGCTCTTTCCACATCTCGGCTATTGTGGACATTGCTGCTATGAACATTGGGGTGCATATGGCCCTTCTTTTCACTACATCTGTGTCTTTGGGGTAAATACCAGTAGTGCAATTGCTGGGTCATAGGGTAGCTCTATTTTTTAATTTTTGAGGAACCTCCACACTGTTTTCCAAAGTGGCTGTACCAACTTGCATTCCCACCAACAGTGTAAGAGGGTTCCCCTTTCTCCACAACCTCTCCAACATTTGTTGTTTCTTTCCCTGTCCATTTTTGCCATTCTAAGTGGTGTAAGGTGGTATCTCAGTGTGGTTTTGATTTGCATTTCCCTGATGGCTAATGATGATGAACATTTTTTCATGTGTCTGTTAGCCATTAGACAAATTAGATTTTAAACCAAAGACTATAGTAAGGGATGAAGAGAGACGCTATATCATACTTAAAGGGTCTATCCAACAAGAAGATATAAAAATTATCAATATTTATGCCCCTAATTTGGGAGCAGCCAATTATATCAACCAATTAATAAGCAAAGGCTGTCCTAAGAGGGAAGTACACAGCGACACGTCTCTCTCAAAAAAATGAGAAGAGTCTCAAATACACAAGCTAAATTTACACCTAAAGGACCTGGAGAAAGAACAGCAAATAAAGCCTAAATCAAGCAGGAGAAGAGAAATAATAAAGATTAGAGCAGAAATCAATGAAATAAAAATTAGACGAATATTAGAAGAGATCAGTGAAACTAGAAGCTGGTTATTTGAAAGAATTAATAAGATTGATAAACCCCTAGCCAGACTTATCAAATAGAAAAGAGAAAGGAACCAAATTAATATTAAATCATGAATGAAAGGGGAGAGATCACGACCAACACCAAGGACATACAAACAATTTTAAGAACATATTATGAGCAAATATATGCCAAAGAATTGTGCAATCTGGAAAAAAATGGATGCATTCCTGAAAAATTATAATCTACCAAAATTGAAACAAGAAGAAATAGAAAACCTGAACAGACAAATAACCAGCAAGGAAATTGAAATGGTAATAAAAAGTCTCCCAACAAACAAGAGCCCAGGGCCGATGACTTCACAGGGAAATTCTACCAAACATTTAAAGAAGAAATAATACCTATTCTTCTGAAGCTGATAGAAAAAAAAGAAAAAGAAAGAAAGAAAGAAAGAAAGAGAAGGAAAACTTCCAAACTCTTTCTGAGGCCAGCATTACCTTGATCCCAAACCAGACAAAGATCCCATCAAAAATGAAAATTACAGAGCAATATCCCTGATGAACATGGAAGCCAAAATACTCAACAAGATCCTAGCCAATAGGATTCCACAGTACATTAAAAGGATTATTCACCACAACCTACTGGGATTAATCCTGGGCAGCAAGTTTGGTTCAACAATCGTAACTCAATCAATGTGATACAGCACATTAATAAAAGAAAGGACAAGAACCACACGATCCTCTCAATTGATGCAGAAAAAGCACTTGACAAAATACGGCATCCTTTCTTGCATAAACTCCCCCCACAGTGTAGGGATAGAAGGAATATATCTCAATACCATAAAAACCATCTACAAATAGCCCATAGCAAATATCAGTCTCAATGGGGAAATACTGAGAGCTTTTCCCCTAAGGTCAGGAACACGACAGGGATGACCATGCTTAGCACTATTGTTCAACATAGCACTAGAAGTCCTAGCCTCAACAATCAGACAACAAAAAGAAATAAAAAACATTCAAATAGGCAAACAGGAAGTCAAACTCTCTTTGCAGATGAATGATACTTTATGTGGAAAACCCAAAAGACTCCAACCCCAAATTACTAGAACTCCATACAGCAATTCAGCAATGTGGCAAGATTTAAATCAATGCACAGAAATCAGTTACATTTCTATACATTAACAATGAGACAGAAGAAAGAGAAATTAAGGAGTTGATTTCATTTATAATAGCACCAAAACCCGTAAGATACCTGGGTATAAACCTCACCAAAAAGGTAAAAGATCTATATTCTAGAAATTACAGAACACTTATGAAAGAAATTGAGGAAGACACAGAGAAATGGAAAAATATTACATGCTCATGGATTGGAAGAATAAGTATTCTTAAAATGTCTCTGCTACCTGAGCAATCTACACATTCAATACGATCCCTATCAAAATACCATTGACATTTTTCAGAGCTGGAACAAATAATCCTAAAATTTGTATGGTACCAGAAAAGCCTCAAATCATCAAAGGAATGTTGAAAAAGAAAACCAAAATTGGTGGCATCACAATGGCTGACTTCAAGCTCTATTACTAAAGCTGTGATCATCAAGACAGCATGGTACTGGCACAAAAACAGACACATAGTTCAATGGAACAGAATATAACCCAGAAATGGACCCTCAACTCTATGGTCAATTAATCTTCAACAAAGCAGGAAAGAGTATCCAATGGAAAAAGGACAGTGTCTTCAATAAATGGTGCTGGGAAAATTGGACAGCCACATGCAAAAGAATGGAACTGGACTATTCTCTTACACCATACACAAAGATATACCCAAAGTGGTTGAAAGACCTCAATGTGAGACAGGAATCCATCCAGATCCTAGAGGAGAACACAGGCAGCAACCTCTCTGACCTTGGCCACAGCAACTTCTTGCTAGACATGTCTCTAAAGGCAAGGGAACCAAAAGCAAAAATGAACTTTTGGGACTTCATCAAGATAAAATCTTCTGAAAAGCATAGGAAAGTCAACAAAGTTAAAAGGCAACCTACAGAATAGGAGAAGATATTTGCAAATGACATATCAGATAAAGGGCTAGTATCCAAGATCTATAAAAACTTATCAAACTCAACACCCAAAAAACAAAGAATCCAGTCAAGAAATGGGCAGAAGACATGAACAGACATTTCTCCAAAGAAGACATACAAATGGCCAACAGACACATGAAAAAATGCTCCACATCACTTTGCATCAGGGAAATAAAATCAAAACTACAATGAGATACCACCTCACACCAGTCAGAATGGCAAAAATCAACAAGACAGGAAACAACAAATGTTGGCGAGGATGTGGAGAAAGGGGAACTCTCTTTTTAAAAAAATTTTTATTGTTATGTTAATCACCATACATTACATCATTAGTTTTAGATGTAGTGTTCCATGATTCATTGTTTGTGCATAACACCCAGTGCTCCATGCAGAACGTGCCCTCTTTAATACCCATCACCAGGCTAACCCATCCTCCCACCCCCCTCCCCTCTAGAACACTCAGTTTGATTTTCAGAGTCCATCGTCTCTCATGGATCATCTACCCCTCCGATTCCCCCCCCTTCATTCTTCCCCTCCTCTATCTTCTGCTTTTTTTCTTAACATATATTCATTATTTGTTTCAGAGGTACAGATCTGAGATTCAACAGTCTTGCACAATTCACAGCGCTTACCAGAGCACATACCCTCCCCAGTGTCTATCCCCCAGTCACCCCATCCCTCCCACCCCACCCCCCACTCCAGCAACCCTCAGTTTGTTTCCTGAGACTAAGAATTCCTCATACCAGTGAGGTCATATGATACATGTCTTTCTCTGTTTGACTTATTTCGCTCAGCATAATACCCTCCAGTTCCATCCACGTCATTGCAAATGGCAAGATCTCATTCCTTTTGATGGCTGCATAATATTCCATTGTATATATATACCACTTCTTCTTTATCCATTCATCTGTCGATGGACATCTGGGCTCTTTCCACAGTTTGGCTATTGTGGACATTGCTGCTATAAACATCAGGGTGCACGTACCCCTTCGGATCCCTACATTTGTATCTTTGGGGTAAATCCCCAGTAGTGCAATTGCTGGATCGTATGGTAGCTCTATTTTCAACTTTTTGAGGAACCTCCATACTGTTTTCCAGAGTGGCTGCACCATTCCCACGTGGAATGCAAGCTGGTGCAGCCACTCTGGAAAACAGTATGGAGGTCCTTCAAGAAGTTAAAAATAGAGCTACCCTACAACCCAGGAATTGTACTACTCTGTATTACCCCAAAGATACAAATGTAGTGATCCAAAGGGGCACCTCCGACCTAATGTTCATAGCACCAATGTCCACAATAACCAAACTGTTGAAAGAGCCTAGATGTCTATCAACAGATGAATGGATAAAGAAGATGTGGTTCATGTATACAATGGAATATTTCTCAGCCATCAGAAAGTATGAGTATTTACCACTTGCATCAGCCTGGATGGAACTGGAGGGTATTATGTTGAGTAAAATAAGTCAGTCAGAGAAAGACAAATATCATATGGTTTCACTCATATGTGGAATATAGGAAACAGTACAGTAGATCATAGGGGATGGGAGGGAATGAATGGGAAGTCAGCAAAGAGGGAGAAAAACCATGAGAGACTAACTATAGGAAACAAACTGAGGGTTGCTGGAGGGAAAGTGGGTGAGGGGATGGGGTAACTTGGTAATGGGCATTAAGAAGGGCATGTGATGTAATGAGCACTGGGTGTTATATGCAACTGATGAATTACTGAACTCTACATCGGAGACTAATGGTGTACCATATGTTGGATAATTGAATTTAAATTAAAAAAAAAAAGAAAGTTTCTATGGAGTGTTCTTTCTTAGGGTAGAAAAATAATAATAAATAAAATAAATCCTATGGAGAATGTGGATGCCTTAGCAGGAAATTCATCTGGTTAAGTTTAAGCCTCAGGTTCCAGCACACCTCTCTGGGCTGTGGTGGCAATGTTGGTTCAATCTTCAAAGCTTCTTCAGGTTCTTCAGATCAGTCCCACTGAGTGTCCCATCAGAAAGTTCAGTTCTCCAAGTTTTTGCTCTATGCTATTTCGTATCAGCTTCACACATGTGAAATTTGTTATCATTCTTTTATCTTCCTGGTAATATCTGGTTCTGTGGGGTCCCTTTTTGTCCTCTGATTAGAGACCTAGAGCTCTAATTATCCTGGTCTGCCATCTACTTCCTCAACTGCACTCAGCTTGAGGAGGAGCTGGAAGAGAGAAAACATCTGTGGGGTTTGCTCCACTCTCATGGAACTGTATGTTTTCCTCTATCAGAAATTTTACACTTGTGAGTTCTGTTCCCACTTCTGCCACAGAATAGGCTGCGCATGATAAATAGAGAAAAGAGTAAAAATAATAGGACCTGATCTGTGACATCAGCTCCTGTGTGGGTCTTCAATCCAACAGTCTTAAGGCTTGAACTGTAGCCTCAGGTCTGCCTGAGAGTCCAGCCTGCCAGGGATTTAAATAAATTTATCTCTCTATACTCCTCCTATTGGTTCTGTTCTCTCAAGAATCTGGACTAGGATAGATTTTGATATTCCTCTTCATCTCCATGAGCCAGAGACAGAGGGCTTCTCCTAGAGCTCTCTCTGATGGTGGTGTGGTGCTAATTGTGTTACTTCTGTGTTTCTGATTGTGTTCAGCTCAAGTTGAGAGATTGTGGAAGGAAAAAAATGTTAAACACTACCAATTTGGTAGTTCTTTGAATTCCAGTATTCTTCCCCAATCCACCTGCTAATATTGACTTTTCAGGGTGTTCAAATAACTTCTCCTTGTACTCTGTTCAGGTTTTGTGGCTGCATTTAGTGGGAGACATGGAGTGAGGTGTTTATGCCATTAGATTGTGAACCTGATCCTATATTTTGAAATTTGTTTAACATTAAGTGAAACAAAATAGTCAATGCTTGTTTCTTCCAGATGCTGTTTTTCACCCTGTTTCAACTCTCTCAGCACTGGAAAAATTGGCCATCATAGCCATTGTGAGTGGGCACAGAAATAGCTGGAAGCACCATCAGACTTGTAGTCAACAGGTTTCAGTCTGAAGTTGGGCATTTACTGTTAAATACCAGTATAATCTTAGTCAAGACGATTATGGTTTTCTTAATTTCATTTTTATTTTCTGTATAATAAATATTATTTTTTTATTATGTTGTTAGCCACCATACAGTGCATCATTAGTTTTTTATATAGTGTTCAATGATTCATTAGTTGTGTATTAAAACCATAAAAGCAAAAGTAATATTTGAAGTAAGGAACTGTAGAAAACAACCCATTGTTATTTGGGAAGGAGAATGATTAGAGATTATTATATGTGACTATAGGATAGAACTAACATATATTAACCTACTTGATAGTCACAGCAGCCAGGCAAAAGAGGGATTATTACTACCCTTTTATAGATAAGCAATGAGCCACAGAATTGTTAAGAAGCTTTTCTAAGGTCACATATCTAACAATGGGTAGGCTGTTTTTCAAACTCAAAGAATCTAATTTTTTAAGACTTTATTTTATTTATTTGTCAGAGAGAGAGAGCTAGAGCGAGCACAAGCAGGGAGAGCAGCAGAGGGAGAGGGAGAAGCAGGCTTCCCACTGAGCAGGGAGCTTGATAATGGGACTCAATCCCAGGACCCTGGGATCATGACCTGAGCCAAAGGCAGGCACTTAACTGACTGAGCCAAGGAAGGGAGTATTTTAATAGAGTTGGATGCAGCATGTGGGTGGTGACAAATAGTTTCGATTTTTTAAAAAAATTTTATTATGTTATGTTAGTCACCATACAATACATCATTGGTTTTTGATGTAGTGATCCACGATCCACTGTTTTCATATAACACCCAGTGCTCCATGCAGCATGTGCCCTCCTTAATACCCATCACCGGGCTAACCAATCCCCCCTCCCCCCTCTCTTCTAAAACCCTGTTTGTTTCTCAGGTCCATAGTCTCTCATGGTTCATCTCTCCCTCCAATTCCCCCGCCCCCGTTTTTCCCTTCCTTCTCCTAATGTCCTCCATACTATTCCTTATGTTCCACAAATAAGTGAAACCATATGATAATTGACTTTCTGCTTGACTTATTTCACTTAGCATAATCTCCTCCAGTCCCATCCATATTGATGCAAAAGTTGGGTATTCATTCTTTCTGATGGCTGAGTAATAGTCCATTGTATATATGGACCACATCTTCTTCATCCATTCATCCATTGAAGGGCATCTCGGCTCTTTCCACAGTTTGGCTATTGTGGACATTGCTGCTATGAACATTGGGGTGGATATGGCCCTTCTTTTCACTACATCTGTGTCTTTGGGTAAATACCCAGGAGTGGAATTGCTGGGTCATAGGGTAGCTCTATTTTTAAATTTTTGAGGAACCCACACACTGTTTTCCAAAGTGGCTGTACCAACTTGCATTCCCACCAACAGTGT
>NW_023270320.1:41598858-41618244 GCF_011800145.1 Mirounga leonina
TTGGTGGGAATGCAAGTTGGTACAGCCACTTTGGAAAACAGGGTGGAAGTTCCTCAAAAATTTAAAAATAGAGCTACCCTATGACCCAGCAATTCCACTCCTGGGTATTTACCCCAAAGACACAAATGTAGTGAAAAGAAGGGCCATATGCACCCCAATGTTCATAGCAGCAATGTCTGTAATAGCCAGACTGTGGAAAGAGCCGAGATGCCCTTCAACAGATGAATGGATAAAGAAGATGTGGTCCATATATATAATGGAATATTACTCAGCCATCAGAAAAGATGAATATCCAACTTTTACATCAACATGGATGGGACTGGAGGAGATTATGCTAAGTGAAATAAGTCAAGCACAGAATGTCAATTATCATATGGTTTCACTTATTTGTGGAACATAAGGAGTAACATGGAGGACATTAGAAGAAGGAAGGGAAAAATGAAAGGGGGAAAATCTGAGGGGGAGACGAACCATGAGAGACTATGGACTCTGAGAAACAAAGAGGGTTTTAGAGGGGAGGGAGGGGGATTGGTTAGCCCTGTGATGGGTATTAAGGAGGGCACGTACTGCATGGAGCACTGGGTGTTATACGAAAACAGTGGATCGTGGATCACCACATCAAAAACCAATGATGTATTGTATGGTGACTAACATAACATAATAAAATTAAAAAATATATATATAGGTAAGAAACTTGGAGGCCCAATGGAAAGCATACATACATACTAGGAATGTGCTCTCATAGTCACAGTCAGCCTGCCTGACCACAGTCTGGAAACTCTTTGTTAAAAATCAACTTTAAATTATACTGGCCAAAACCTAAACTCATTACCTTTTCTCACGCACACACACAAAAATCCTAAAAGATGCCTTAAAATAACACTTTAATTGGAGGAAGTAAAGTCACTATCCTTAGAAGCATAATATCTTAAATTTTGATGAATCAGGTTTGAGAAGAATAGATAGGTTGGAAGGGAGTTCTGGGAGGAAATCAGACCTACCCTCTTACAAGATGAATGTAATGACAGTACCTTTTATTTTTATGGTTCTTTAGAATTTAAAAATGGCTTTTAAATACATCTTTCTCTGGGCAAATTCTCCTTTTGATAGCACCTTCCTCAGAGCTGCCTTCATGGCTTCATTCCGTAAACTGTAGATAGCTGGATTGAGTGTTGGTGGTATCACCATATAGAATATGGAGAACATGAGATCCATAGCTGATTGGGAGTTGGAAGGGGGGTGCAGAAACTCAAAGCCTGCAGTGGAGAGGAAGAAGGTGACTACAAACAGGTGTGGTAAGCAGGTGGTGAAGACTTTGGTCTGGCCCTCGGCTGATGGGATCTTCAGCACAGTAGAGAAGATGTGAACATAGGAGAGCACAATGGAGACCAAGCAGATGAATGCTGCTGAGGTTGTGAAGGCAGCCACTGCAATCTCATTGATGAATTCATGAGAACAAGCTAGTTTCAGCGCTGAGGAATATCACAGAAGAATTGGTGAATGACTCTCTCTCCACAGAGAGGTATGGAGAAGTTCACAGCTTTATGCATGAGCCCAGAGAGGCCCCCAGCAAGCCACACAGCTGTCACTGCATGCCTACAAGCATAGTTGTTCATAATGGTCTCATACTGCAGGGGCCGACAGATGGTGACATACCGGTCATAAGACATCACTGTGAGGATGGCAACTCCAGATGAGGCCAGAACTATGAAGAAGAACACCTGAAGAATGCACTGGCCACAGGGTATGTAACCATTGTTCATAAGTGAATTTGTGATGGACTGGGGAACTGTGACAGAGATGAAGCAGAGGTCCAGAAGAGAGAGGTGCTTCAAGAAATAATACATAGGGGACTGGAGGGGATGGTCCAAGCCGGTTACAGAGATAATGAGGAGGTTGCCTGTCAAGGCCAACAGGTATGTCACCAAAAACAGCAATGCAAGTAAAATCTGAAGCTCATGGTTATCAGAAAACCCCATGAGGAGGAATCCATTCATGGAGGTCAAGTTGGCCATGGTCACAACTGAAGATAGCAAGTATGACTCTGTTTGGGGAGTCAAACGACAGTAGGAAAGAATGTATGATATTTAGTATATCTGTATGTCAAGGAATAGTGCACTCAGGGGACACCTGGGTGGCTCAGTCATTAAGCGTCTGCCTTCGGCTCAGGTCATGATCCCAGGGTCCTGGGATCGAGTCCTGCATCGGGCTCCTTGCCCAGTGAGGAGCCTGCTTCTCCCTCTCCCTCTGCTGCTCCCCCTGCTTGTGCTCTCTCTGTCTGACAAATAAATAAAAAATCTTAAAAAGAAAAAAAAGGAATAGTGCACTCAGCATAGAGCTATGGAAATCAAGACAAACTTATCCCCATAGTGATTAGATAACATTTAACTTAGAAAAATCTTTACTACTGGGTGTTATACACAAATAATGAATCATGGAACACTACATCAAAAACTAATGAAGTACTGTATGGTGACTAACATAACATAATAAAAAAAAAGGAAAAATCTTTCCCTATTATTCAAAAACATAACCCCTAAATGTGATCAATAGCTTCACATAGGTCGAAAAAAGTCAACAGAATTTTCTGGAGCAGAGTTTGGGTTGTCAAAGGTGAGAAATTGATGAAGACAATGAAGTCTTTCCATTCAACAAATTCATTGAGGATTGTGCCAATACACTAGTATTATTACATCTTATACACAATACCTTAGGATTACAATGATGTAGTAAAACTTCCTTCATTAACCATCTAATATTAGGTTGTTGGTACCATTTTGTAAATGGATCTAGGAACAGTCCAGATGTAGGGGCAATGTTCGCCTCTGAAAGGCACTCAACGTTTTTAAAATAACGAAATTTGGTTGTAATGAACTTCCCAGGGAAAGCTTGAACAGTGACATAAACCTCAAAATTGTAACATGCAGACACCACTGATGCTAAGCACTGAGTCCTGAGGTTTGGAACTTGATATATCTCACAACTGTTTGATGATACCTTGTCCTTTTAATTTTTAAAACCTTAGGATGATTTGGATTCAGATATGTTCAATCAAGTTCATTTGAACAAATAATGAGGTTTTCTAAAATGCATTTATTTCTTACTATGTTGTAGGCAAAATGCTAAATGGTAGAGTATATGCCTTTCTAGTATTATCTCTATTGTGACTTTTCCAATAAGAATAAACAATTATTTATTCTTTTTCTCTAGGACTTGAAATATATCAGATAGTTAGTGCCCATTTCTTAAAATAATCAACCAACCAACCAAACAAAACCTTAATACCACATGTAACATAATTGTTAGGGGGGTTGGCTGGTGTCACTCTTTATGTTAAATGGGATACTGTAGAATGACAAAATTATTCTGCGTGTCAGAATTACTCTACTGATTTCTACTTCTTTTTAAAAATCTGTAGACTTGTTGAAAGGTCAGTCCATTTGCACTGAGTTTCTTCACCATGAGGCAATTCCTTCACCATCTCTGTCCATTTCTCCACCTTTGGCAATGAAACCTAACACAGCGGCACTAAGAAATATTTACTTAACTGGGTATATACATGATTGATTTCAATTCTACACAGTACTATCAAATTACTTGAGTTACTCCATCAGATGTGATTTATTCCATTGATGAATCCCTAACCAATGGAAAGAGGTTGAAAATCACTGAGCTAGTAGCTTTTTGTTTTGCTGTCATTTATTTTGAGAGCTCACTGAAACTAAGTTTTAGGAAACACCTGGCAACAGCACAGACATTGGATTGGAAGGACATAAAACCGAAGGATGAGGGGTGCCTGGGTGGCTCAGTCATTAAGCGTCTGCTTTCAGCTCAGGTCATGATCCCAGGGTCCTGGGATTGAGCCCCACATCAGGCTCCCTGCTCAGCAGGCAGCCTGCTTCTCCCTCTCACACTCCTCCTGCTCGTGTTCCCTCTCTCACTGTCTCTCTCTGTCAAATAATAAATACATAAAAATCTTTTAAACCACCCCCCAAAAAACAAACCCAAAACTGAAGGATGAAATATTGCCAGAGATATTGATGGTTTGAACTAATCCATAGGTGTGAAAACTAGAGGTAACAATTACAAGAGAAAATGAGCAGATAAAATCCTTATGGCTGGTGGATGTGCAGAGAGGAAGACAGATGACAGAAACAGGGAGATGGTTGGGAGAGGAGATGACTCTAATGAGAGAGACCCAGTCTGAGGTGACTGTGCGCTGACCTTGAGGTCATATATGAGGATCTGGAACTCAGAAGTCCTAGGGTGGTACCTAAAGCACCACCAGTTCAGTAAAAGTGTGCAAATCATGTAGAAAAGCAGTTAACCTGACTCCTTTAAATGGCACTTACAATATTTTTAGGGGAAAAAAATACAGAAAAGAGGACCGAAGATGATATTTAGATACCATCAAATTTCAAGAGATATGCATGAGAGGAACTAGCCCAAAGAGAATGAGAAAGAATATTCACAGAAGAAGGAGAAAACTAGCAGGGAAGAGTGGTATCACAGAGCCAGTGGAAGAGAGATGTTTTAGAAGAAGAAACTATAATCGTGTCATTTATTTAAGAAAGGAAATTTAAAATAACAACAAAGCACATTGAATTTACATTTTGGTGGCCATTTGTGGGTTTGCTGGAGCTATTGAGGAGGATTCATAGGTTTAGAAACATGATGAACGTAGTTCAAAAAGTGAATGAGTTTTGGGAGGAAATCATGGACTATGCTCCTCAGGAGGGTGGCTATAAATTTCAGAAAATATGAACAAGTTTCACTCACCAGAGCTGCTCTTGGTCAGTAGGAACAAATCTCATTAATCCTAAGACTGAGCATCTTTGTTTTAGAGTCAAGCTGGTAGCTTAGAAATTTTCAGGCAAAGAGAGGACTGAGATGCATTTCTACAAGGCTGAACAGGGGGCATAGGCTCCAGGGACATTTTAACCTACCACAAAGCCCATGGCACCCAAAGTGCAGCCAGTGTTGCCCAGGCACAAGGGAGCAAGTCTGTTCAGGGTGGTTGGTATTTCAGAGCATGGGGTTTGGTGCAGCTGTCCCCCAAGGAATTGCCTCAGTGTAAAGTAAGTTAATTACTATCTTACTTTAACTGGATCTTATAGTCAGTGCATTCCAGGGAGGGAAAAATACATAATATATATGATGTATTTTCTATAGTATAAGTTCAGACTTCGGTTTTTCTAGTAAAAGGTATTTTTTTTCATTAAGAATTCAATTTCTATTTCAATTCAATTTTCTATTAACAATTTCAGTTTTACTGGTCACCAACAAAATTAAAACTGTTTCTAAGGGCCTCACTTAGAAAAAGGGAATATTTAGTAATTATTTGTTTACATACACTTATACATAATTACAGAATCAAGTATCTTAGCATTAAAATAATACTTGGAGGTCACTGAGTTCAAGCTTCATCCAAATACTATGTTTTTTCTAAAATAACTCTGAGCCTGATAATCCATCCCCATTGTAACAATCCCATAGATGACTAATTTTCACCTAAAGGTGAATGTATTCAGTTTTCAAATTCTTATGGTTATAGGAAAGGCATTTTTATTGCAGTATGGACATTTAATATGAGATCAACTTTCTTTACAATGAAAGAAATTTTACAAATTTTAATCTTCCAACTACTTCTAAATATCAAAAATTCAGTGTAAATTATATTCCATTTGACCAACACTTAAAATAGCTCTAAATTCCCTTATTTTTATATTTTTTAATGTTAATAAATTGAGTTTTAAAAGTTATAAACCAGAAGGCTTGGTTTTGAGTCCCAGTAAATACAGTCCTGCTAAAGTACCTCAATAAGTATCTCTGTGAGTATCTTTTTGTTTTTATAAGGTTTTCATGAACAATAAGAAAAACAACTCAGAATGATCAAAAAGATATTCTCCAAAGTTCAGTTTTAAGAAGTATATCTGCTAGGGCGCCTGGGTGGCTCAGTAGGTTAAGCGGCTGCCTTCGGCTCAGGTCATGATCCCAGAGTCCTGGGATCGAGTCCCGCAACGGGCTCCCTGCTCTGCAGGGAGCCTGCTTCTCCCTCTCCCTCTGCCTACTTGTGTTCTCTATCTCTCTGCCAAATAAATAAATAAAATCTTTAAAAAAAAAAAGTAAGAAGTATATCTGCTATTTAAACACTGGTTTTAAAAAATTGTGATCTCATCAATATTTTCATTGAAACTTTGGACAAAGGTAGGAGGAGATTATCAAAAGAAGCTAAAATCAATATTGATAGAGAATCCAAATATTTCAACATATTGATTAGTGGGATAATTCAAAGAAAATCATGAAATAGTTCAAATAGGACAAAGTAATGAAATATATTTCATATATAAAGTCAGATAAAAATTGGAGAGGTGGGTGGATTTTTTTTCTTGGTGGGTGTTTTTTTCCCCCCTTGTTTAAAGAATGGGTAAATCCAACCAATACATATTAAAAGCATCCAATGATTGCCAAAATTACCACTCAAAAAAAAATCTCAGAATAATATCTATTGCCCTCATCAAACCAAAACTGAATCATTCCAGAATTGAAAACTTTAAGAAGATTGTAGAAAAATGTGTTTGCAAGCAGATGTGATTAGATGTCATTCATTCAAATTACTGGATAGCTCAGAAAGAACCTATATTTTCAAATATTAAAAATGGTTGTCAGTGAAATAAGTCAGATAGAGATAGGCAAACAGTGCATGATCTTACTTATACATGGAAGCTAAACAAAAAACAAATTCATAGATACAGAGAACAGATTGGTGATTAACAGAGGTGGCAAGACAGGGGTGGACAGATGGGCGAAGGTGGTGAAAGGGTACAAACTTCCACTTATAAGTAAGTTCTGGGGATGCTGTGTACACCATGGTGACTATGGTTAACAATACTGTCTTGTATATTTGAAAGTTGCTACAAAAGTAGATTTTTTTTTTTACAGATACCAAAAACATAATAAGAGACTGCAATGAACAACTTTATGCCAACACATTTCAAATATTTGATGATGGGAGCAAATATGTAGAAAAACATAAAATAAAATAAAAATTATGTGTACAAAAGAAACCCCAACAAAAGTAGATCTTTTGATTTTATTTTTTAAATTTTTTAAATTTATTTATTTATTTGACAGAAAAAGAGAGAGAGAGAGTAGAAGCAGGGAGAGCAGCAGACAGAGGGAGAGGGACAGGGAGAAGTAGGCTCCCTGCTGAGCAGAAAACCAGATGTGGGGCTTGATCCCAGGACTCTGGGATCTGACCTGAGCCGAAGGCAGATGCTTAACCAACTAAGCCACCCAGGTGCCCCCCAAATAGATCTTTTTAAAAAAGTGTTTATTTTAATTCCAGTATAGTTAACGTATAGTTATATTAGTCTCAGTTGTACAATATAGTGATTCATCACTTCTGTACATCACCTGGTGCTCATCACAAGTGCACTCCTTAATCCCCATCACCTGTTTCTCCCATGCCCCCACCCCTCTGATAACCATGAGTTCATTCTCTGTAGTTAAGAGTCTGTTTCTTGGTTTCCTTCCGTCTTTTCCCCCATCTGCTCATCTGTTTTGTTTCTTTAATTCCACATATGAGTGAAATCATATGGTATTTGTCTTTCTCTGACTGACCTATTTCTCTTAGCATAATACTCTCTAGCTCCATTCATGTCATTGCAAATGGCAAGATTTCATTCTTTTTGATGACTAATATTCCATTATCTATCTATCTATCGTCTATTTATCATCTCTCTATCATCTATATCATCTATCGTCATATATCATCTATCTATCATCATCTATCTATCACATCTTCTTTATCCATGTGTCAGTTAAAACTACAATGAAATACGACCTCACACCTATCAGAAGCAAGAACACACTGTCAGAGTGTTGACTGTCGGTGGCCCTGTGTTTATGCTGAGGAGAAGGGAGGGAAATGGCATCAGACAGTTCCTTTGTTCCTGGAATGGTCTCTCTGTGAATGCTGCCTCTCTGGGATATGCTCAGAGATGAGCAAATAATCTCCCCACTGTGTGCCCCAGGAGCTCTTCAGATTGCTTTTACCACACTCTATGTCTGAGGGTTGTGTACCCTGCTTTGTCTCCAAGAGCAGGCTTGTGCCCACTGACCTTTAAAATTCCAAGCTCTAAGCCTCGCTGTTGCCAGAACTCACAAAACTCGGCCCCTCTAGCTTTCCAAGCCAACTGCTACAGGGATTCATTTTCCCCATGTACTCTCCTGTGTGCTAGCCTGTCTCTTGACCTCTGCAACTGCAGCTCATCCCTGTCACAGCAGCCGTGATAGGATCCATGTCTTTCCCAAATCGCATCTCCACACTTCCTACCTTCTTCCATGTGGCCTCTTCTCTCCCTTTACTTGTGGAGTTTGTTCTGGCAGCCTCCAGGTATATTTCTGGGGTATTTAGAATGATTTGATAGTTATGCAAATTTTGTTAATTACATAAATATCTTTTAAATTATTTATGTTAATTATTTTTAGTTCGTTTTTCTCCTTCTATCCTTGAATTTAAATACGATTTTCTTTCTAAAAACATTTTCACCATGGAGGCTTTTGATAAAAATTCCCACTTTTTTCTTTTAATATTCTGCAAAAAATACCTCTGAAATGTGTTTGCTTTATTTGCATATTTAAATATTGTTATAGTACGCACAACTCACAGAAAGAATTAATTCTATGTCATGTAACAATAATTAAGGTTGAAGTGTTTAAAACATTTTTTATGTAAGGAAATAATGTGCTCCATGGAATTATTAGGGAATTAAGAGTCATGTGGGACAGACATATGTGGGAACACATCCCCAAGAGACCAGTGCAGTCAGATGAGACCCTCAGGGGCTAGAAAATGCCTAAGAGTACAGAATGAGAATTTGCCAGACTTCTGAGATATAATCTGGCAATCTATACAGCAAGCCTGGACTGACATATTTTGGAAAACCTGTCTAATATTGGACACACCTATTAAAATTTTTTGGCAGCCAACTTCCTTCCAGAATTTGGCAATCAGAAGTTTGACTGTGAGTACAGAGGTGTCTCCAAAATTACAGCTACTTTTATTAAAGAAGGTCCTTACAAAATAGGTTGCAGAGAGCTTGGTTTTTGTTTCTTTCTTTACTCTTGGGTTGTGTGTGCATCTTTTCAAAGAGCAGATTTGCATGGTCTTCTGGGATCTACCCATGAGTCAAAACTTTTTTCTTACCCAGGGTTCTCCGGAGAGCTGCCTTGACCTCCTTGTTCCGTAAACTGTAGATGATGGGATTGAGCATGGTTGTCACCACTGTGTAGAACAAAGCTAGGAGTTTATCTATTCCTGGTGAATGGCTGGCCTTGGGTCTCAAGTAGGTGACAGACCCAGAGCCATAGAAGAGTGTCACTACCAGCAGGTGGGAAGAACAGGTGGAAAAAGCTTTATGGCGGCCTTCAGGTGAGGGCATAATCAGCACAGCAGCTAGGATTCTGCCATAGGAAGCAATAATTAGTAAAAACGGACTGGAAATGCAAAGAATGGCCACAACAAAGACCGCAGCCTCATTATGGGATGTATCACCACAGGCAAGAGCCAGGATAGGGGGGAGGTCACAGAAGAAGTGGTCTATTTCACAGGGGCCACAGAAATTCAAGGAAAAAATATAGTTGGTCTGGCACAAACCTACCATGCAACCCACTCCCCAGGAAATGACTGCCAACTGGGCACACACCCCACGGCTCATTCGCGTTGTATAGTGGAGTGGGGAGCATATGGCCATGTAGCGGTCAAAAGCCATGGCTGCCAAAAGACAGCATTCACTGATAGCAAATAATATGAAGAAAAACATCTGTGTAGCACACCCCTCCCGGGAGATTCCCCGGGCCTCACTCACAAGGCTCTGCAGCATCTTGGGTATGACTGAGCAGGTGTAGCCAATCTCTAAGAGAGACAGGTTGGCCAGGAAGAAATACATGGGCATGTGGAGGACCGGGTTGGTCCAGATGGCAAGGGCTATGAGGGCATTGCCCGTGAGGGATGCTAAAAACATGAGTAGGATGAGGGTGAATAAAAAGAAACACTGTTCAGTGACCTCAGAGAACTTGGCAAATGCAAAGTGCTTGACAGATGGGCTGTTGTCCTGCCACAAGGAGCAGCTGAGGTTCATGACCTGGAGAAGAGGACAGCAAAGAAAGTGTCATTCAGCTATAAATGCAAATCTCTATATTGCTTTTAACGAGCTCTAGTAAGTCAGAGAGACACATTTCTTACCTGCAATTCTAAAATTCAGAAAGTTTGGAAATTACACCCCTCCTCATGCCTTTACAAACCAAATCCTGTTCTGTGTTCACAATGCCAGTTGATCCATTCAAAAATATATAGTCAACAAGCATAAAATTGAAAAAAAAATTAACCTCAGCTCAATTCTACCTTCATTTCTTCCATTAATCAGTCATCAGATACTGCCAGACAAAAGTCCTCTCACACCTGTCCTTTTCTTCCTTTCTGTTGTCACTGAATTCTTCACACATTCATTCAGCAAGTGTTTATTGAGCACAGAGTATTCTGCACTTACTGCTGCAGGTCCTGAGATTTAGCAATGGAAAAAAAAAACAACCCCACCATTTCTCCCCAAATGGAACTTATTTAGTGAAAAAAAGCAGAAATTAAATGGGTATTCAATGAATAAAGAATCGCTTCAATGCAGAGCATTAAAGCCAGGGTGCATCCTGGGGACTGAGTGTTGGAAGGGGGTTTTGGGCTTGGAGGAACAGGAGCCCAGGTGTGAGGAAACCCACACCCACTCACACCATGTCTACGCTGCATGCTGAGTTCATTGCTCAAGATGACAAATTCCTTTACCTTCAGTACTTCTCATCTGACAGCCTTTCCCCATCACAGGTTTCTTTGCTAAATAGAAATTACCACTGCTTTCAAGTTAAAATTCAAATGTCTTCATGTAATTCCTGCAAATCCATGGATTGGCTTGCTGACTATTGATAGAAACTTTGATCTTACCCCTTAACCAAAGGATCTCATGTTATAGTATATACAACTACACACACACTAGCAGCCTTTAGTGTGTGCCTTGCTTACATGGATTTCCTCCTCTTTGTGCTCATTTTCTTGCAGGGCCTTGTCTTCTGCCTCCCCAACTGTCCACCCAAGTGAACTGCCTAGTGCTTTCAAATTAGAGGATGATGTCTTCTCCCTGGAAACTTCTTCCCCACTCCTACTCTGTCTCGCCCCAATACTATGCATGGGCATGCCCCTCCGTGTGTTCCCACCACTCGGTAACCTCCATGAGAGCACTCACACCACTCCAAGGACAATCAATTGCTAATTTCTTCCTAAGCACAGTCTCAGACACAGACACAGAGAGCAGAATTGTATTTCTTTTTTTTTTTTAAAGATTTTATTTCTTTATTTGATAGAGAGAGACACAGCGAGAGAGGGAACACAAGCAGGGAGAGTGAGAGAGGGAGAAGCAGGCTTCCTGCGGAGCAGGGAGCCCAATTCGGAGCTCAATCCCAGCACCCTGGGATCATAACCTGAGCCGAAGGCAGATGCTTAACGACTGAGCCACCCAGGCGCCCCCAGAATTGTATTTTTTTACCTTTGCTTATCATTATACCATCACACTTATCAGTAAATAAGTTTTCCTGTAATGAGGAAATGCCGGAAAGCTAAGCTTTACTCCAGCTGCCTGAACATCTGCCCATGGGTGCCGAGTCTATTTTCTGAAGTTAGTTATGATAAAGCTCATCTCCCTCAAATGTCCCAAATGTGACAGTTAATTTGTCTCTCAATCTAATACCTATCGATTCCTGACAAAATATTCCTTGTTCTTTTTGTGGGTGTACTGCCATTTGGCTTGTTATTTTGAAATGTCATCAAGCAAGATTCTAAACAATGTTTGCCATGAAAAGGGCAGAAGGAGAAGGAGGTTGCATGTCCATTGCTCTGGACTTTATCTGTTCATTAGCATAATTTGAGACCATGTTTATACTACATTTGTTTAGAACACATCACTGTTTATCCCACAGTAACATTTGATGCCAATATATGTAACACAAAAGTATGCTTTTTGAGGTCCCAAGTTACTATGAAGAGATAAATATATTAGGTGCATTCACAAAAACATATGTACAAAAATGTACATTTTTGCATATAAACATATATCTGTACACCCACACAGAAACACACACATTCAAATCCACACTGAGTGCATTAGGAATTAAGAGTATTTTGGAGATATTCTATCTGGGTTCAAATCTTAATACAGTTAATTCCCATAAAAGCACTTAGAAAAGTGGTTCTGTACTCAGTAAGTATTGGTCATAGTCGTGCTTGTGTCCATGTGTATGTCACCATAGATTTACCTTCATATACTCCCTCTCGTGGAATTTTTTTATCCCAATATCTAATCATCCCTCCTGATTCATTATCTTCAACCCCCTTTAATGTTTTGCTATGCACCTGCCATTATGGAGAGAACAGCAGAAAATACATACATACATATATACATACACACATACACATATAAAAATGCCACTCAAGAGTTATGTCCTGAGAAAAAATACTTGCATTATGGATCATTTTAATCTACTGCTTTGCAAAAGTGCCCAAAGTTAAGGATGGGAACAAGAAGACCAATTCAAAACTGGGAAATATGAAATAATAACTCTGCATAACGACAGGGAGTCCCAATGCATGGGACTATTGGAAAATTTGCTCACACATCAGGTCATCTATTATAATGTAATCATACGTATATTAAAGCATTTTTAAGCATATTCATTGCATTGTAATTAATTTTAATATGTATAGTTCCCATGAAGTAACGCAAATCAGTTAAGGTTGAAGCAAAGAAAACAGACCACGGTTACTTTTTTTTTTTTGACCTACAAAATTTTCTTAAACATCCTGACTCTTCAATAGTCAGATTCTTTTCTCCTTCCCTAACTGTCCCCTGGCTTGATACTGAAACAGGTAAAATCCGATTTTTAAAATTATTCTTCCTATTGCTTTCAAGAGTTACTCTCCACTGACCTTAGTCTGGAGACCTTGAGGTCCATGTAGTAGAGACCAGCTTTATGTACATACCAAGAACATTTTATTTTAATCACTGCTATGGAAGGAGTGAGATACTCGAAGCAGGTGCCAGGCATCTGCAGAAAGAGCATCAAACCAGTAGAACCACTGGGTTTGAACATTTCTTCTGTCTCTCACTTAACACAGTTTCTTGACTTAAAGTTTCTGATTCATCATTTCCATGTAAAAGAAGGATGATGAAGCCCTTCCTGTCTTTCTTGCTGCATTGTTTTGAGTTAAAAATGCAAACACTGTAGAGGCAAACCATGAATAAAACAGGAAGAAATGGCCATTAAAGTGAAATTTATTAGCATCAAAACCTCTTATCTTTTAAAACATCATGTTGTATGGTTTCACTCATATGTGGAACATAAGGAATAGCACGGAGGACCATAGGGGAAGGTGGGGGAACTGAAGGGGGAGAAATCAGAGAGGGAGATGAACCATGAGAGACTATGGACCCCAGGAAACAAACTGAGGGTTTCAGAGGGGAGGGGGTGGGGGATGGGGTAACCAGGTGATGGGTATTAAGGAGGGCACATGTTGTGATGAGCACTGGGTGTTATACACAACTAATGAATCATTGAACACTGCATCAAAAACTAATGATGGGGGCACCTGGGTGGCTCAGATGGTTAAGCGTCTGCCTTCGGCTCAGGTCATGATTCCAGGGTCCTGGGATTGAGCTCTCATTGGGCTCCCTGCTTGGCGGGGAGCCTGCTTCTCCCTCTCCCTCTACTGTTCCCCCTGCTTGTGCTCTCTCACTCTCTCTATCAAATAAATCAACAAAATCTTTAAAAAAAACAACAACATCAACAAAAAAACTAATGATGTACTATATGGTGGCTAACTGAACATAATAAAAAATAAAAATAAATAAAACATCATGTTAATGAATTCATAGGACACTGCATGGAATATTCTCTATTATTATCAGTCTCTTGTTATGTTATAATATATTATATACAAAATAAATATATATAAATGTACTATATATTATATCATTATCAGTCTATAAAAGTAACCTATTAAGAGTCCATGATCAAGCAAATGGCAGTGTCATATAATCTGAAGATATAAGAGTTTCATGCCCAGTGAGAAATTCTATTTGTAGATTCCTATTCAATGTAATAAAGATTAAGTGCCCTTGAACACCGGTGGGATTCTGAAGGTTTACATATTGAGGTGGACTTTCAGTGTCAGTTGGATATATGAGAGAAACGTAAGGGAAATAAGGCAATTTTAATAGCTCAGCTTCATGTGCTGCCTTGCCCAGCCCTAAGAGCTAAGACAAGCACTCAGTATGTCATTCTGGTTTGGAAATAACCCAGCACAAATGATTCATTTTGGGTCATCTCCACATAATTAGAAATGTTGCTTGACTGAGTCAGCCTCTTATGAATCTCTGTTTTCATAACAAAATGCTTCTCTTTCCCTATCAACCAAAAGAAAACATGTTATATACATTATTAGACATTGTATCTGAAACACTTAGCACTGTGCCTGGTGTACAAGAAACAGTAAATATTAATCCTCATTATTATGAAATTTTCATTTCTGACATGTCTTAATAGGAGAGACCATTTATGTAAATGGCTCATTACAGATTATAGAGATGGTTACCCATTGCTTTCCACAATTTCCCCACAGTCCCCACACCAAGGATCTGATAACAAGGTGACACCTTAACATGATGCAGCAGAAACTATTTTATCATTTGATTGGACTAAGGTGTGCAGGAAAATCCAGGTATTTCCTTCCCCAACAGTAACAGATCTTTCCTGTGAAATAATTAATTTAGAACAACTAACAGGAATCTTATGACAGGAATACTGGTAAACTGAGTAAGTTATACTCTTCAGAGAAGGAAGAAAACAGCTGATTAAAGTTGTGGTCAGCAGTGAAAAATGCTTTGGGCTTGGCTATCCATGTTTACATTGTAATCCACCATCTTCTACAGCCCTCTTTTCTTAAGATATCCATTGTGCCACATACCTGTAATCATAACATTTGAAGTAAAAACTAGATGGTTGTTGCTTCGGATGAGTCAATCCCTGATTTTCTTTGCACCCTCCCCTTACCTTACAACCTCTCACAATCCAGAGGATGTAAGTCTGCCAGTCCTCTAAGACTGTGCACCCAGAAGCTTTTGTGGTAGTCAGTGCTGAGTGTGGTCTCAGGAAGCCTATGTGTCTCATGGGAGAGCATCACATCCCTCCAGCCATGCCTGCAAAACTCCCTACTCCCCACCCCTACACAAGTGTGCAAGGCTGTGCCAATCACAGGGTGATATAGTTGAATCTTCCTCCTTCCTGAAAAATAGTGGAGTATGAACATATTATATTTCAATTCTTCTTGTCCTGGATCAGTATCCTTCCTCCCTCCCCCATTTCCTTCTCACTGGAGAGGAAGAAGTTTGATTCTGTCTCTTAGGAATTGTCATGGGCAGGTCTGTCTCTGTTGGTAAATGCTAACATTTAGGGCAACAGAAGTAAATGTAAAGGACAGAAAACTCAATAGTTAAATATAATGAATAGCTTATATTACAGGCAATTGTTATCACAGTCTGTGTACAGAGTATGTTACCAACTCAATAAAATGTACTATTGCAACCAAATCTTTGGTGACTCTAAACTATTAATATGAAAGGTTCAGATTTTAATTTTTTGTCTGATTAAACAAAGGTCATGAAATAAAATTATGAAAACGACACCAGTAACTTTCATGTCATATTATATTGATGCAGTCATTATTTATTCTGATTAGTATAGAAGACTCAAGTTAATAAGTCATAATAATCTTCTAGTTACACATGAGTTTGACAAAGTACCTATCAAAAGTAAGAATAAAAGTATTCTTACTTTCTATCAAAAGTAAGAATAAAATGGTCAAAAGTCAAAGGGTGTATATTAGGACGGTGGAAAAAACTGTAAGGTACTGAATGCTTATTACTTAAATGATACAAAAAATGAGTAAGGTACTATATACCTTTATTGTCATGAGAGAGAATAGGAAAGAAAAAAGTGTCATTAAGGTAAAAAATTCCCCTTATTGCTGCCCCCTCAAATGAAATATGCACAATAACTTCTTTGGAATTCCACATAAAGAGCTTATTGTTCCAACCTTATATATTCTGGTTTACACTTTTTGCTTTTAGTACTCCTGAGTTAGAACCTGAATGCTTGAATATGATTAAAACATAGTTCTCTTATAGTTATCACTCCCTAATTCAAATCTAGAGCCAAAGGGATCTTTATCAGGTTTATGAATACTGGACAAGATACTTGTGTTCTCCAACAATCTCCACCTCAGTGACAGAATATGGAATTTATTGAGTGTGCAAAATGCACTGAGTTGAAGAACATTTCTCAGCTTCTCTTGCAGCTAGGTGTATCCCACAACTAATTCTGGCTGATAAGATATACAAACAGAAGTAGGTTGGTATTCCCAGGAGGTTTCCTTAAAGGGCAGGAGAATGCCTTGATTTGACCCTCTCTGTCCATCCTGCGGTCCAGGAACTCAGTGTGATGTCTGCTTTGGCCTGATATTCAGCTTGCACCATAAGGACAACCACCAATGCTGAGGGACTTTGGAATAGAAGGCAACAAGGACGCTGTATTCCAGACAAACTGGACTTCATTGTGTGAGACATATCAACTTGTCTTTTTTAACAAGGCATTGGTGTTTGGGGGTTTCTCATTATATGCCCTGGAACCTAACCCTTGCAGATTCAGTAGTAACCTCTTAAGCAGGTGGTTGCATTGAGTTGAGGAAAGACACTGGGATTCTGTTTACCCTTTATCCTGGATACAGGAAGTTGACCTCTCCCCATTTGTCAGCACTAAGGAGCACATGGGCTTGCTAGGGCTTTCTAAACCAAGAACAGTAACTTAAATATCATTAAATGACTGGCCCTAGCACTGAATGAAAGTTAAGGAAAGCAGTCAGTAGCCAGTTGGGTTAAAAGGAGAGTTTTGTAGAAGGAGGCAGGACTGGGAGCAGGGGGACAAGAGGGGAAAATTAAGGCTGATGTTCAGAGCTGCAGAAGGTGCTTGTGCAGGTGGACACTGCACAGTGCAGCCTGAGGAAGAGACAGCTGGCTAGGAGAAGTGCTCTCATGGCTTTGTTTCCCCTAAAATACTTTGGTACATGCATTGATAAATACAAATAAGAGCTTATTGTAGCAGTAGAGGCCAATAACATGTATTCAATTTGATAATGCATTCAAGTTGTTAAGTGTGTTAAGTAATATACTTTTCAAAGAAAAAACATAATACTTACTCTAAAAAAAGTAATACACATGACTAATTAGTTTGTGTTTGTTCATATTTGACTTTTTAATTACCATTATTATATGTAGTTACGTTGCTTTATGTTTAAATATTTTTTTCAAATACACAATTTTTACTAGTTAGGGAAGGGGAAATAGGGAGAAAAGCAGTTTAGTGGAATGAGTGAAGGTATTAATTTATTCAAAACATATCTATTTGGATGGAGCTACAGATTATTATGCTAAGCAAAATAAGTCCATCAGAGAAAGACAATACACTTGCACTCCTATGTGGAATTTAAGAAACAAATGAGCAAAGGAAAAAGAGAGAGAGAGGCAAACTCTCATAACTACAGAGAACATACTCATGGTCACCAGAGTGGAGGCAGGTAGGGGATGGGAGAAACGGGTGATGGGGATTAAGGAGTGCACTTGTTGTGATAAGCACCAGGTGATGTATATAAGTGCTAAATCACTAAATTTTACACCTGACACAATATTACATCATATGTTAATTAACTGGAATTTAAATGAAAAACTTGGAAAAAATATTTGATGTTGATTATGTTTATGGTGACAACAATGCTTCTTTCTGAAGACTGTTAACATCATCTAAACTAGATATCCCATTTTTACAATATAAGAAATGTTGAAAAAAATATTTATTTTGCAGATAGTATCTGTTAAGTAATTAAAACTATGTGATGATTGGCTGTTTCATATTGTAGCCTTATATGATATTAACAAATGCATGTGTCAGGGTAGAGTGTTGAAATAATTATATGACTTTTGGGGGCAAAGATGGCAGAGTAGGGGACCCTATTTCAACTGGTCCCCAGAATTGAACTGGATATCTACCAGACCACTCTGAGCACCCACAAAACCAGCCTGAGATGTAAGAAGATATGGATCCCTACAAACAGAATAGTCGCAGGTCGTTGGTTTTGAGGTACAAAGCGGGGAGCTGTGATTCCATGGGAAGATATTGGAGGATAAATGGCAGTGGGAGGGTGCCTGGCAGTGGGGATCCTACACCGCCAGTGAGTGACAGCCTTGTGCGCTGCAGACCGGGCACAGACTCGCAGACTGGTAGCAGCGGGGAAAGGACTCTACGGCAGCCCCCAGGATGGAAACCCGGAGCAGCGGGGTTGCACGAGCGAACTACAGCCCCTGAGATGAAACCCGGAGTGGCGGGGTTGCCTATGGGTGCGCACCCGAACGAACTGGGAGTGGCTGTGGTTTTAGAAGCACAAAGGGTAGAGACGTGCTCCGACCTGGAGGCAGGACTGGGAGCGCTGTGGAGGAGCACACAACCCAGGACGCTGCAGTTTATAGCATCATGGACAGAAATGGAGATGGTGTGGCCTGCAGAGCTCACTGAAGAACAGACTGCGGTCTCTCTGCTCTGAGGCAGAGGGTTGGAAACATTCTCTTCTGTTCTGACTTGTGGAAGAGATGCAGAAAGCCACCAGGGAAAGCTACCAGAAAACAAAGGTCCCAAAGACTGATTCCCGCTGAGCCCATCCCCCACCAGAGGGGGGCAGGGCAACTCGGCCCAAACAGGGTTGCCTAAGTAACAGCACAGCAGGCCCCTCCCACAGAAGATAGGCTAGGGAAACAAGAGGGCAGCAACCCTAAGGTCCCAAGAAAACATGTGCATCTTGCTTGGGTTCTGGTCAATAATTTGGACTCTATACATTCCCTCAAACACCCATCAACAGAATGACTAGGAGGAGGAGCCCCCAAAACAGAAAAGACTCAGAGATTATGACTTATGCTGCAGATTTACAAATGGATGCAGATATAACCAAGATGTCGGAGATGGAATTCAGGCTAGCAATTGTGAAGACAATGGCTAGAATGGAGAAATCAATTAATGGCAGCATAGAGTCTCTAAGGGCAGAAATGAAAGCTGAATTGGCAGAACTTAAAAATGCTATCAATGAGATCCAATCCAATCTAGATAATCTAACAGCTAGGGTAACTGAGGCAGAAGAACAAATAAGCGACCTGGAAGACAATATAAGAGATAAAAAGGGAAAAG
>NW_023270320.1:41618254-41622322 GCF_011800145.1 Mirounga leonina
AATGGTGCTGGGAAAATTGGACAGCCACATGCAGAAGAATGAAACTCCACCATTCTCTAACACCATTCACAAAGATAAACTCAAAGTGGATGAAAGACCTCAATGTGAGACAGGATTCCATCAAAATCCTAGAAGAGAACATGGGCAGTAACCTCTTTGACATTGCCCACAGCAAATTCTTTCAAGATACACCTCCAAAAGCTAGTGAAACAGAAGCAAAAATGAACTTTTGGGACTTCATCAAGATAAAAAGCTTCTGCACAGCAAAGGAAACAGTCAACAAAACAAAGAGGCAACCCACAGAATGGGAGAAGATATTTGCAAATGACACTACAGATAAAGGTCTGGTATCCAAGATCTATAAAGAACTTCTCAAACTCTACACCCAAAAAACAAATAATCAAGTCAAAAAGTAGGCAGAAGATATGAAAACACACTTCTCTGAAGAAGACATACCAATGGCTAACAGACACATGAAAAATGTTCATCATCATTAGCCATCAGGGAAATCCAAATCAAAACCACACTGAGATACCACCTTACACCAGTTAGAATGGCAGAAATGGACAGGGAAAGAAACAACAAATGTTGGAGAGGTTGTGGAGAAAGGGGAACCCTCTTACACTGTTGGTGGGAATGCAAGTTGGTACAGCCACTTTGGAAAACAGTGTGGAGTTTCCTCAAAAATTTAAAAATAGAGCTACCCTATGACCCAGCAATTGCACTCCTGGGTATTTACCCAAAGACACAGATGTAGTGAAAAGAAGGGTCATATGCACCCCATTGTTCATAGCAGCAATGTCCGCAATAGCCAAACTGTGGAAAGAGCCGAGATGCCCTTCAACAGATGAATGGATAAAGAAGATGTGGTCCATATATACAATCGAATATTACTCAGCCATCAGAAAAGATGAGTATCCAACTTTTGCATCAACATGGATGGGACTGGAGGAGATTATGTTAAGTGAAATAAGTCAAGCAGAGAAAGTCAATTATCATATGGTTTCACTTATTTGTGGAACATAAGGAATAACATGGAGGACATTAGGAGAAGGAAGGGAAAAATGGGTGGGGGGGATTGGAGGGAGAGATGAACCATGAGAGACTATGGACTCTGAGAAACAAACAGGGTTTTATAGGGGAGGAGGGAGGGGAGACTGGTTAGCCCAGTGATGGGTATTAAGGAGGGCATGTACTGCATGGAGCACTGGGTGTTATACGAGAACAAGGGATCGTGGACCACCACATCAAAAACCAATGATGTATTGTATGGTGATTAACATAACATAATAAAATAATAAATAAATAAATAAATATTTAAATTAAAAAAAGGGAAATAATTATATGATTTTTTTTCAAAAAAGACTTGACCCTGGAAGGGATGGGGTGGCTGGGTGATAGACACTGGGGAGGGTATGTGCTATGGTGAGCTCTGTGAATTGTGTAAGACTGTTGAGTCACAGACCTGTACCTCTGAAACAAATAATACATGTTAAAAAAAAAAGAAGATAGTAGGAAGGGTAAAGTGAAGGGGGGGAATCGGAGGGGGAGATGAACCATGAGAGACTATGGACTCTGAGAAACAAACTGAGGGTTCTAGAGGGGAGGGAAGTGGGGGGATGGGTTAGCCTGGTGATGGGTATTAATGAGGGCACATACTGAAGTGGAGAACTGGGTGTTATACGCAAACAATGAATCATGGAACACTACATCAAAAACTAATGATGTAATGTATGGTGATTAACATAACACAATAATAAAAAAATAAAAAAATAAAAACAGCAAAAAAAACCCTAATGATGTAATATATGGTGATTAACATAACATAATAAAATAAAATTAAAAAAAAAGACTAGCCACGTTAAAAGACATTTAATGGCGTTAAATTCAACATGTGTTCTTTTATATACTCTAGTGATTGATACAGATTTTAGGTTTCATCAGTTAATTTTCTATTATAACTTGCATTTGAACATTTCATTTTATATTCAAAAAATCTATGCATTAACCCACTACTCTTGGCTGTCAGAGCTTAAATTTTACATTATCTGAACCAATGAAAAATTACATCTATATGGATTATAATAAAACTATTATCCATTTCATGAATGTAATTCCTGATATGAATCTGGTGGTAAAGGTTTTTGAATACACACATATTGGCTTCTAATATTTTATTATTCCATATTCAGAATTGCTACTAAGACAAAAGAAAAATAATGGTTAATGATAGTCACTTTGGTGGATTTATACTCCTTGGGTTCCCAGGGCTGCCCCAGCTGGAGATGATCACCTCTGGCGTTGTCTTTCTCTTGTACACCATTGCCTTGATGGGAAATATGGCCATCGTCCTGCTGTCTTTCCTAGATGACCATCTCCAAAGCCCCATGTACTTCTTCCTTAGTACATCCCTTGTACATAGATCCTAGATTCCTTTGGCCATCTTGGATCTCTGTTATACCATAAATACAGTACCACAGATGTTGGCCAATGTCTGGGGCAAAGACAAGAGGATTACCCTTGGTGGCTGTGTCCTTCAACTTTTCACTGATATGGTACTGTGCTCAGTGGAATGCATTTTTCTGCCTGTGATGTCCTATGACGGATTCAGTGCTGTCTGCAAGTCTCTGCACTACATGACCATAATGGACCCCCAACTTTGCCAGGTCCTTGTGGCCATCACCTGGGTAGTTGGTGTTATTAATTGCATGGTAGTTTCCCCCTATGCCATGAGTCTTCTTTGATGTGGGAACCACCACCTGGATCACATTTTTGTGAAATGTTTGCAATGATCAAGATTACATGTGTGGATATCGTAGCCATGGAGGTAGCCTTATTTGCCATGTGCCTGATTATAGTTCTTGTTCTTATTCTTTTCATCCTGGTTTCTTATGGCTCCATTGCTGTAGCTCTGCTCAAGATCAAATCTGTAACAGTGAGACAGAAAGCTTTTGGAACCTCTTCCTCCTACGTTATTGTGGTGTCCATCTTCTACAGGAGTTATCTACATGTACATCCAGCCAGGAAATAGTCCAAATCAGGACAAAGGTAAACTTCTCAGTATCTTTTATTCCATTGTTACTCCCAGCTTGAACTCCCTTACCTACACACTAAGGAATAAGGAGTTTAATGGTGGCATGAAGAGGCTGATTGGAAAAGAAAAAGGTTCCATGGAGACAGCAGGACATTGACATCTTTTACAAGAAGTTTCCAGTTAAGAAATTGGCCATGTGTGACCTATGAATCATTGTCAAGTTATTTTAGTAGTAGTCATCACTGAAAAGTGAAATAATACCTAAAAATGTTGCTTCCACTTTAGCATCAATGTCCCAAATGGCCGAGGGTTGTTTCTAAGATCAGAATGTCTTCCTAAGTCACCAATTATCACCTTTGATAATTTGTCCACAGCTGTGGCCACAAAGCATGTTCTAGGGAGTCCAAGCATTGTGCTATAAGGGGAAGGAGGAAGCACTCTACAAAAGCTACATTCAAATTATGATTTACTAAATCTTTAAACTATCATGACACTTTAACAAAAATGCAAAAACTTAGTATGCTAACTATAAATTTTTACTCTGACTCACCATTCTGTTCCTGTTAAGACTAAATCATTTCTGTGCAGATCTCAAATGCTCCTGCCACGTCTATCTACTTTAAAAGAATCCTAATATATTATGTAAATTGGCTAAAATATAGTTTCACTTATAACTGTTTTCTGCCTCAATCAGGACTTCCTCAAACTTATGCTGCCAAAATAAAATATGAAAATAAATTGGATGCTGAAGTTGATGTGATAACAAATCACACTTGGTTTCAAATTTTTGTGTTCATTACAATAGGCACATTAATCTATTTTGTAAATTGGTAGTAAATAAACAATACAAGTTTATTAGCTTATTTTTATAAGGTCAGCATAAAATTGACCTCAGAACTTTACAAGGATATTACACACACAAAAAAGAAAGAATGGAAGAAAGAAGAAAGAAAGGAAGAAAAAGAAAGAAAGAAAGAAAGAAGAAAGAAAGAAAGAAAGAAAGAAAGAAAGAAAGAAAGAAAGAAAGAAAGAAA
>NW_023270320.1:41622332-41632241 GCF_011800145.1 Mirounga leonina
AAAGAAAGAAAGAAAGAAAGAAAGAAAGAAAGAAAGAAAGAAAGAAAAAGAAAGGAATGAAGGAAGGAAGGAAGGAAGGAAGGAAGGAAGGAAGGAAGGAAGAAAGAAAGAAAAAGAAAACAAGGAAAGGAAGGGAAAATTTTCCCCCCAATATCTCCCATGAACATAGATGCAAATATCCTTAACAAAATATTAAGAAATCAAACCCAGAAATAAAGGTTAATACATGTCAATAAGGAGGCTTTACTCTAACTATGCAAGGTCGGACTAATATTTGAAAAATCAATCACCACATGGTTCTGTTAATTTAATCCATGATACTGACAGAATAAAAGTGAAGAATAATAAGATTATTTCCATAGATTCAAGAAAGGATTTCAACATTCATTTACAGGAAAACAAAGATTCTTAGCAAACTTGGAATAGAAACAAATTCCATATCTTGATGATGATTAAATTTCTAGCAAACATTATATTTGAGAAGGAAGCTAAACAAACTGACCAATGGAATAGTATAGAGTCCAGAAACAGCTCTGACACATGGACAGTCAACCAATTCATGACTATGTTGTCCTGTGGTGCAGGAAGGAGAAGACAGTCAATATATGGTTCCAGGTCAATGGATGTCCTTGTGGGAGAAAAGACATTTAAACCTTATACACAAAAATCAATTTCAACCTGATTATGTTTATAAATGTGAAAAGTACAACAAGATGGATTTAAATATTCTGCATGAATTTTAAAGCTTTCTTTTTCTTTTTAGAGAGAGCGCATGTGTGAGTCAGGGTGGAGAGGGGCAGAGGGAGAGGGAGAGAGAGAATCTCAAGCAGACTCTGGCTGAGCTCAGTCTCATGACCCTGCAATCATAACCTGAAGTGAAATCAAGAGTCAGATGCCAACGGACTGAGCCACCCAGGTGCCCGTCATCATGAATTTTGAGTGGGAAAAGATCTATGAAATAAGACAAAGTTTTAACCATAATAGAAGAATTTGTTTAAATTGAAAAATAGTAAAATTAAGAGCATCTCTTTACCAAAAGGTCCATTAAGAGAGGCAATGCACACAATGTGTGTGTGAGTGTGTGTGTGTGTGTGTGTGTCTATCTATCTCAAAGAAAGAACTATCCAAAGAATTCCTACAAATCAATAATAAAAAGATAGAAAACCTAAAAGAACAGTCACTTCACCAAATGGCCAATACATAAAAATGTATTTAACTTCAGGGTATTATGCTAAGTGAAATAAGTCAGACAGAGAAAGACAAATACCATAAGATTTCACTTACATGTGGAATCTAAAAAGCAAAACAGATAAAAGCAGGAACAGACCCACAAATATAGAGAACAAACTGTTGCCAGAGGAGAGGGGTAGGAATGGGCAAAATGAGTGAAGGGGAGTGGGAGGTATAGGCTTCCAGTTATGGAATGAGTAAGTTAAGGGAATAAAAGGTAGAGCATAAGGGATATAGTCAGGTGCATAATAATAGTGTTGTATAGTGACAGAGGGTAGCTACACTTGTGGTGAGTATAGCATAACATATAGAGTTGTTGAGTATGTTGTACACCTGAAACTATAGTATCATTATGTGTCAAATATACTTCAATTAAAAATTGGAAATAAAAAAATAAATGCAAATAGAAAAGGAAATGTACTTGCTAATCATCAGGGAAAATTATAATGACAAAACAAGGTCATTACACACATTCAAGTATTGTTCCACAAGAATGTTGTATTTTACTCTGAAAGGAGTGCAGCTCCTTAAGGTTTGCATTAGCAGAGGTTTGAAAGCACATATGGGAGTGGATGTTAAAGAATATGAAATATAACTCTTGAATGATCCGAATTTAATGGCATTGGATCCAGATCTATCATCCAGAGCACAGGTTATGAGGAACTGGCTGTCTTCCACATTGGCTACCTGCAGTTTGAACTCAATGACAGTCTATGGTAAATAAGGTTGAAAAGCTGGAAATTCCCTGGTACCCTGTGGAAAAAGGAATTAGTGGGCTCAGGAAGATGGGAATTTTGGAATCTCTCTAATGCAATATGCTCAGCCACCCTCTAAACATACCATGTGGAAAGCCCGGAGAACATTTTCTTCATGAAGGCAGTAAGAAATGATTTGGTAAGGAGGGCATTAGTATTCTTAAAATGTTCTGTGGTATCTAACTCCCAAGGACCAGTGATGATGGTGGGGAATGCAGCAGTGGAATTGGGCCACCTGATATTGAAAATAATGATAAAATAATAATGTCCTGGAAAATTAGGTGCCATCCTAACAAGGTGGAACTCATTACTACAATTAAGCCACATGAGTTTTGACCTACAGGGATCTGTGGTGATGGATAATTTATCACAGGATTCTTAAAAATAAAATACTTGGTGACCTACTAAGATGTTAGTTGGAATATATTAGCAGAAAAAAATATGGGTCTAAGGGCAGAAAGATAATTTGAATCAACACAATGAGGGATTCATGACCAGTTCACAGATCCAGATCCTCTCACTTGAGAAGGAGAGCAGCTTGAAGAAAGGACCCTGCAATGCAACAAAATACTATTAAAGATTTTTCCCTCAAGCCTTCCCTAGAGGGACATTTCAGCCGCTTAACAAGTTGGCTACACATGGGAGAAGGAAGTTGCCAGTCCCTGGGGATCTGGTTATTCCCCAACATTACTTTGATGACTGCCTGGCATCTGAACATGAAAGAAGACTTGGGGCTGAGTTTTAACTGATTCATTTTGATTCTTTACTGTCTTTGTCCTCTAAGAGAGAAAAATTAAAGGTAGTTTTGCTCCATGACCTACTATGAAATGCACTTGAAACTTTAACAGCTTCAAAGAGCATTGAGAGAAGTTAAATTTCATAGTGCAGAATCAAAGTGAGATCATAAACCCCAGGAACTCCATGCAACATTTTACTGATATCCTGTGGGTCATGCTCTTCTCTTAAGTGAAAATCTTCCTTGCTCTTTCTCTGACTTTAAACATTAAATATTAGTGTTTTTATTCTGAATCCTTGAGAAATTTTCCTCCAGTTATCCAGAGGGAGAGAAATGGCAAATGCAATAGTTCATCAAATTCTCAGTAAGCAAGAACAAGCTACTCAAGAGAGAAACATAGTCTGATCCTCAACATTCCTACTGGTTTCCTCTGGTTTTCCTTTTTCACACCTTTAGAATATGGAAGACATTGGTTGAATAAACCAATTATTCCATGAAATAAATATCAAATTATGTCTATTTTACTTATAAATTGGGGGAAATGTAATGAAAACACAAGAGGCCAGAACCATTGAATATTTTTCTGTGATTTATAGTCAATAATTTTATGCTTTCAGGAAAAATTACCACACATTTGAGAAAATAAAACTTCTAATCTTTTTCTCTGAACTACCCTATTTTGTAAGAAGAAAAAATAAACATACAAACAAACCATTAGTGGGAAAGTGAGTCTAGTAGAATATAGTCAGTAGTAAATGCCAAACAATCTGAAATTTATTTTATTTTTTAATTTTTATATTTTTTAAAGATTTTATTTATTTATTTGAGAGACAGAGAGAGAAAGAGAGAGCTCAAGCACGAGTGGGGGGCAGAGGGAGAGGGAGAAGCAGACTCCCTGCTGAGCAGGGAGCTGGGATTCTGGGACTGGATCCCAGGACCCTGGGGTCATGACTTGAGCTGAAGGCAGACATTTAATAGACTGAATCACCCAGGTGTCCCAACAATTTGAAATTTAAATCACAAAGAATATGAGTTAATCTAGGAGATACTCTGTGTGTTTTTTTTTATTCTTATGTTAATCCCCATACATTACATCATTAGTTTAGATGAAGTGTTCCATGATTCATTGTTTGGGCATAACACCCAGTGCTCCATGCAGAATGTGCCCTCCTCAATACCCACCACCAGGCTAACCCATCCTCCCACCCCCCTCCCCTCTAGAACCCTGTTAGTTTTTCAAGTCCATCGTCTCTCATGGTTCATCTACCCCTCCGATTTCCCCCGCTTCATTCTTCCCCTCCCGCTACCTTCTTCTTCTTCTTCTTTTTTTCTTAACATATATTGCATTATTTGTTTCAGAGGTACAGATCTGAGATTCAACAGTCTTGCACAATTCACAGCGCTTACCAGAGCACATACCCTCCCCAGTGTCTATCACCCCGTCCCTCCCACCCCACCCCCCACTCCATCACCCCGTCCCTCCCACCCCACCCCCCACTCTAACAACACTCAGTTTGTTTCCTGCGATTAAGAATTCCTCTTATCAGTGAGATCATATGATACATGTCTTTCTCTGTTTGACTTATTTCACTCAACATAATACCCTCCAGTTCCATCCACGTCGTTGCAAATGGCAAGATCTCATTCCTTTTGATGGCTGCATAATATTCCATTGTATATATATACCACCTCTTCTTTATCCATTCATCTGTCGATGGGCATCTTGGCTATTTCCACAGTTTGGCTATTGTGGACATTGCTGCTATAAACATCGGGGTGCATGTACCCCTTCGGATCCCTACTTTTGTATCTTTGGGGTAAATACCCAGTGGTGCAATTGCTGGATCATATGGTAGCTCTATTTTCTTTTTTTTTTTTTTAATTTTTTTTTTATTCTTATGTTAATCCCCATACATTACATCATCAGTTTCAGATGAAGTGTTCCATGATTCATTGTTTGTGCACAACACCCAGTGCTCCATGCAGAATGTGCTCTCCTCAATACCCACCACCAGGCTAACCCATCCTCCCACCCCCTTCCCCTCTAGAGCCCTGTTTGTTTTTCAGAGTACATCGTCTCTCATGGTTCATCTACCCCTCCGATTTCCCCCGCTTCATTCTTCCCCTCCCGCTACCTTCTTCTTCTTCTTCTTTTTTTTTTTCTTAACATATATTGCATTATTTGTTTCAGAGGTACAGATCTGAGATTCAACAGTCTTGCACAATTCACAGCGCTTACCAGAGCACATACCCTCCCCAGTGTCTATCCCCCAGTCACCCCATCCCTCCCACCCCACCCCCCACTCCAACAACCCTCAGTTTGATTCCTGCGATTAAGAATTCCTCATATCAGTGAGATCATATGATACATGTCTTTCTCTTTTTGACTTATTTCACTCAAAATAATACCCTCCAGTTCCATCCACGTCGTTGCAAATGGCAAGATCTCATTCCTTTTGATGGCTGCATAATATTCCATTGTATATATATACCACATCTTCTTTATCCATTCATCTGTCGATGGACATCTTGGCTCTTTCCACAGTTTGGCTATTGTGGACATTGCTGCTATAAACATCGGGGTGCACGTACCCCTTCGGATCCCTACTTTTGTATCTTTGGGGTAAATACCCAGTAGTGCAATTGCTGGATCATATGGTAGCTCTATTTTCAACTTTTTGAGGAACCTCCATACAGTTTTCCAGAGTGGCTGCACCAGCTTGCATTCCCACCAACAGTGTAGGAGGGTTCCCCTTTCTCCGCATCCCTGCCAACATCTGTCGTTTCCTGACTTGTTAATTTTAGCCATTCTGACTAGTGTGAGGTGGTATCTCATTGAGGTTTTGATTTGGATTTCCCTGATGCTGAGCGATATTGAGCACTTTTTCATGTGTCTGTTGGTCATTTGGATGTCTTCTTTGGAAAAATGTCTGTTCATGTCTTCTGCCCATTTCTTGATTGGATTCTTTGTTCTTTGGGTGTTGAGTTTGATGAGTTCTTTATAGATTTTGGATACTAGCCCTTTATCTGATATGTCATTTGCAAATATCTTCTCCCATTCTGTCGGTTGTCTTTTGGTTTTGTTGACTGTTTCCTTTGCTTTGCAAAAGCTTTTGATCTTGATGAAGTCCCAATAGTTCATTTTTGCCCTTGCTTCCCTTGCCTTTGGCGATGTTTCTAGGAAGAAGTTGCTTCGGCTGAGGTCAAAGAGGTTGCTGCCTGTGTTCTTCTTTGGGATTTTGATGGAATCCTGTCTCACATTGAGGTCTTTCAACCATTTGGAGTCTATTTTTGTGTGTGGTGTAAGGAAATGGTCCAGTTTCAATCTTCTGCATGTGGCTATCCAATTTTCCCAACACCATTTGTTGAAGAGACTGTCTTTGTTCCATTGGACATTCTTTCATGCTTTGTCAAAGATTAGTTGACCACAGATTTGAGGGTCCATTTCTGGGCTCTCTATTCTGTTCCATTGATCTATGTGTCTGTTTTTGTGCCAGTACCATGCTGTCTTGATGATGACAGCTTTGTAATAGAGCTTGAAGTCCGGAATTGTGATGCCGCCGGCTTTGCTTTTCTTTTTCAATATTCCTCTGGCTATGCGGGGTCTTTTCTGGTTCCATACAAATTTTAGGATTATTTGTTCCATTTCTTTGAAAAAAGTGGATGGTATTTTGATGGGGATTGCATTGAATGTGTAGATTGCTCTAGGTAGCATTGACATCTTCACAATATTTGTTCTTCCAATCCATGAGCATGGAACGTTTTTCCATTTCTTTGTGTCTTCCTCCATTTCTTTCATGAGTATTTTATAGTTTTCTGAGTACAGATCCTTTGTCTCTTTGGTTAGATTTATTCCTAGGTATCTTATGGTTTTGGGTGCAATTGTAAATGGGATCGACTCCTTAATTTCTCTTTCTTCTGTCTTGTTGTTGGTGTATAGGAATGCCACTGACTTCTGTGCATTGATTTTATATCCTGCCACTTTACTGAATTCCTGTATGAGTTCTAGCAGTTTTGGGGTGGAGTCTTTGGGGTTTTCCACATAAAGTATCATATCATCTGCAAAGAGTGAGAGTTTGACTTCTTCTTTGCCAATTTGGATGCCTTTGATTTCTTTTTGTTGTCTGATTGCTGTGGCTAGGACTTCCAATACTATGTTGAATTGCAGTGGTGATAGTGGACATCCCTGCTGCATTCCTGACCTTAGGGGGAAAGCTCTCAGTTTTTCCCCATTGAGAATAATATTTGCTGTAGGTTTTTCATAGATGGCTTTTATGATATTGAGGTATGTACCCTCGATCCCTATACTCTGAAGAGTTTTGATCAAGAAAGGATGCTGTACTTTGTCAAAAGCTTTTTATGCATCTATTGAGAGGATCATATGATTCTTGTTCTTTCTTTTGTTAATGTATTGTATCACATTGATTGATTTGCGGATGTTGAACCAACCTTGCAGCCCAGGAATAAATCCCACTTGGTCATGGTGAATAATCTTTTTAATGTACTGTTGGATCCTATTGGCTAGTATTTTGGTGAGAATTTTTGCCTCTATGTTCATCAGGGATATTGGTCTGTAATTCTCCTTTTTGATGGGGTCTTTTTCTGGTTTGGGGATCAAGGTAATCGTGGCCTCATAAAATCAGTTTGGAAGTTTTCCTTCCGTTTCTATTTTTTGGAACAGTTTCAGAAGAATAGGTATTAATTCTTCTTGAAATGTTTGGTAGAATTCCCCTGGGAAGCCATCTGGCCCTGGGCTTTTGTTTTTTGGGAGATTTTTGATGACTGCTTCAATTTCCTTAGTGGTTATAGGTCTGTTCAGGTTTTCTATTTCATCCTGGTTCAGTTTTGGTAGTTGATACATCTCTAGGAATGCATCCATCTCTTCCAGGTTATCTAATTTGCTGGCATAGAGTTGTTCATAATATGTTCTTATAATTGTTTGTATTTCTTTGGTGTTGGTTGTGATCTCCCCTCTTTCATTCATGATTTTGTTGATTTGGGTTCTTTCTTTTCTCTTTTTGATAAGTCTGGCCAGGGGTTTATCATTCTTGTTAATTCTTTCAAAGAACCAGCTCCTAGTTTCGTTGATCTGTTCTACTGTTCTTTTAGTTTCTATTTCATTGATTTCTGCTCTGATCTTTATGATTTCTCTTCTCCTGCTGGGTTTAGGCTTTATTTGCTGTTCTTTCTCCAGCTCCTTTAGGTGTAGGGTTAGGTTGTGTACTTGAGACCTTTCTTGTTTCTTGAGAAAGGCTTGTATTACTATATACTTTCCTCTTAGGACTGCCTTTGCTGCATCCCAAAGATTTTGAACAGTTGTGTTTTCATTTTCATTGGTTTCCATGTATTTTTTAGTTCTTCTTTAATTTCCTGGTTGACCCATTCATTCTTCAGTAGGATGCTCTTTAGCTTCCATGTATTTGAGTTCTTTCCGACTTTCCTCTTGTGATTGAGTTCTAGTTTCAAAGCATTGTGGTCTGAACATAGGCAGGGAATGATCCCAATCTTTTGGTACCGGTTGAGACCTGATTTATGACCTGGGATGTGATCTATTCTGGAGAATGTTCCATGGGCACTAGAGAAGAATGTGTATTCCGTTGCTTTGGGGTGGAATGTTCTGAATATGTCTGTGAAGTCCATTTGGTCCAGTGTGTCATTTAAAGTCTTTATTTCCTTGTTGATCTTTTGCTTAGACGATCTGTCCATTTCACTGAGGGGGATGTTAAAGTCCCCACTATTATTGTATTGTTGTCGATGTGTTTCTTTGCTTTTGTTATTAATTGCCTTATATAATTGGCTGCTCCCATGTTAGGGGCATAGATATTTACAATTGTTAGATCTTCTTGTTGGATAGATCCTTTAAGTAGGATATAGTGTCCTTCCTCATCTCTTATTACAGTCTTTGGTTTAAAATCTAATTTGTCTGATATAAGGATTGCCACCCCAGCTTTCTTTTGGTGTCCATTAGCATGGTAAATGGTTTTCCACCCCCTCACTTTCAATCTGGGGGTGTCTTTGGTTCTAAAATGAGTCTCTTGCAGACAGCATATTGATGGATCTTGTTTTTTAATCCAGTCTGTTAGCCTGTGTCTTTTGATTGGGGCATTTAGCCCTTTTACATTCAGGGTAACTATTGAAAGATAGGAATTTAGTGCCATTGTATTGCCTGTAAGGTGACTGTTACCGTATATTGTCTGTGTTCCTTTCTGGTCTATGTTGCTTTTAGGGTCTCTCTTTGCTTAGAGGACCCCTTTCAAGATTTCCTGTAGGGCTGGTTTTGTGTTTGCAAATTCCTTTAGTTTTTGTTTTTCCTGGAAGCTTTTTATCTCTCCTTCAATTTTCAATGACAGCCTAGCTGGATAGAGTATTCTTGGCTGCCTATTTTTCTCATTTAGTGCTCTGAATATATCCTGCCAGTCCTTTCTGGCCTGCCAGGTCTCTGTGGATAGGTCTGTTGCCAATCTAATGTTTCTACCCTTGTAGGTTACATATCTCTTCTCCCGAGCTGCTTTCAGGATTTTCTCTTTGTCTATGAGACTCGTAAGTTTTACTATTAGATGTCGGGGAGTTGACCTATTTTTATTGATTTTGAGAGGGGTTCTCTGTGCTTCCTGGATTTTGATGCCTGTTTCCTTCCCCAAATTAGGGAAGTTCTCTGGTATAATTTGCTCCATTATACCTTCTGCCCCTCTCTCTCTTTCTTCTTCTTCTGGGATCCCAATTATTCTAATGTTGTTTCGTCTTATGGTATCGCTTATCTCTCGAATTCTGCCCTCGTGATCCAGTAGTTGTTTATCTTTCTTTTTCTCCGCTTCTTTATTTTCCATCATTTGGTCTTCTATATTACTGATTCTCTCTTCTGCCTCATTTATCCTAGCAGTTAGCGCCCCCATTTTTGATTGCACCTCATTAATAGCCTTTTTGATTTCTACTTCATTGGATTTTAGCTCTTTTACTTCTCCAGAAAGGGTTTCTCTAATAACTTCCATATTTTTTTCAAGCCCAGCTAGTATCTTTAAAGTGATGATTCTGAACTCTAGATCTGACATCGTACTAATGTCCATATTGAGTAGGTCCCTGGCAGTCGGTACTACCTCTTGTTCTTTTTGTTGAGGTGATTTTTTCCGTCTTGTCATTTTGTGCAGAGGAGAATAGATTAATGAGAGAACAAAATGCTAGCAGAGTAAA
>NW_023270321.1:0-13753 GCF_011800145.1 Mirounga leonina
AGTTGGTTAAGCGACTGCCTTCGGCTCAGGTCATGATCCTGGAGTCCTGGGATCGAGTCCTGCGTCGGGCTCCCTGCTCAGCAGGGAGTCTGCTTCTCCCTCTCCCACTCCCCCTTCTTGTGCTCTTTCTCCCTCTCACTCTCTCTCTCAAATAAATAAATAAAATCTTTAAAAAAAAAAAAAAAGAAATTCTCCTTGTGAGATGGTGTTGAACACACCCTTGAGATCCTACCGAAATGACAGCAAAGATGTGTTAAAAGTATCGTGCGACTCACTCAATGGGTTGGAAATCTAGAAAGATCGCCGTCAAGGACCAGAACACTTGAGGAATGTGGAGAAGGGAGAAAGCAGAGGATCAAGATTGGACGAAGATGTTGTGCTGATCGCGTACACAAGCCTTCAACTACCACCCTAGACTCCAGAAGTCACGGGGAAGAGATGAAAAAATGTACTAAGGCTGCTGGATCCTAAATCGAGGCACCCCTGGTGAGCTGGAGACACAGGTGCCGGATGAGATGGAGCAGGAAAATCTCGGCCTGAAACACGGAATGAAGAAAGTACTCCTGCGGGGTGGGTAGGGGTCTGAGGAGCTCGAGGGAGGGACTCAAAGGGGTGTGCGGGGAGGGCTTTGTGTGAGGGGGTGGCAGGCATCTGGGAGCGCTCGCTCCGGGCTTAAAAGGTGGTATGACTTTAAAATTCCCCTTCTCTTGAGCGGGGCAGGGACCTCAGCATCAATCCTGGACCTCCAGCTTCACATCACACGTTTCGTCTCTTTGCTGTGCCCTCATCTCTGTGGGCTAAAAGTTACCCTTCTCAGTTCCTTTCCTCACCAGGAAGTTGCCCAGAATGAGGCAAGACGTCTGAGCATGCAGAAATGTGTGATTCAGGTGCTGTGGTTTTCATCCGATCATTTCCTTCCTCCCTTACCCACTTGCACCCCTGTTTCCAAATCTCATGAATTTGTGCTGGAACCAGCAGCTCCACATACCAGCACCTAGAGCTTTCTCTAACCCTGGGTCTGCTGGCTTTGCATAAGCTACCAGAGCTTAGCAGGAGAGAAATGCTTATCCAAAACACTTTTTTTTGGCAAGACAAATTGCTTTATTGTTTCTTGTGGTCATACAAGTAATATAAATTTATTGCACAAAATTGATAAAGTCAGGGGCGCCTGGGTGGCTCAGCTGGTTACTGTCTGTCTTCAGCTCAGGTCCTGATCTCAGGGTCCTGGGATTGCTCCCTGCTCAGCAGGGAGTCTGCTTCTCCTTCTCTCTCTGCCCCTCCCCCTACTTGTGCTCTCTTGCACTCTCTCTCTCTCAAATAAATAATAAATAAAAATCTTTAAGAAGACAGTTAGGTCTTCCAGGAACCAAATGCTACAAAATACAGTTAAAGAAAACATACTGAGTACAGTAACACAGACACAAGTATGTAAAAATAATATGACAGAGGACATGAGAGACATGTGCAGTGAAGAATTGTAATAGTTACAGTGTCATTAAAGAAAATTAAAATTAGTGAAGAGAAACTCCAAGTTAATGGATGGTGTTCTCACTAGAACACTGATGTCATTCTTCCTAAACTAATTTATGTAATTCCAGTCCAATGCCTCCCCATATTTTGGGTAGAATTTCATATATTGAGTGGCAATTAACATAGAAATAGAGAGGGCCAAGAGAAGCCAGGGCTTTGTACCCCCTAATATAAGATTTATTTATTATTACTTTTTAATAGTAACCATGATTTCCAGGAGACTCTCTGGTAGATTTACAAAAAAAAATTTTTTTAAAGATTTTATTTATTTATTTGACAGAGAGACACACAGCGAGAGAGGGAACACAAGCAGGGGGAGTGGGAGAGGGAGAAGCAGGCTTTCCGCGGAGCAGGGAGCCCGATGCGGGGCTCAATCCCAGGACCCTGAGATCATGACCTGAGCCGAAGGCAGACGCTTAATGACTGAGCCACCCAGGCGCCCCAGATTTACAAAAATTAATTGCTTTCACTGTTGGAAGCAGAATAATTGGGATAAGTGTATTTGGCTAGAAAAAGGGAAAAATGTATTGAGTTTAGATTCCAACTACTGATTCCAATTTGGATTATTATTATTTTTTTAAAGATTTTATTTATTTATTTGAGAGAGAGAGAATGAGAGAGAGCACATGAGAGGGGGGAGGGTCAGAGGGAGAAGCAGACTCCCTGCCGAGCAGGGAGCCCGACGCGGGACTCGATCCAGGGACTCCAGGATCATGACCTGAGCCGAAGGCAGTCGCTTAATCAACTGAGCCACCCAGGTGCCCCCAATTTGGATTATTTTTAAAAATTGTTATTATTTTTTAATTTCAGTGTATTTAACATACAGTGTTATATTAGTTTCAGGGGTACCAGATAGTGATTCAATAATTCTGTACCTCACTCAGTGCTCATCAAGATAAGCGTGCTCTTAATCTCCTCAGTCTATTCACCCAACCCCCCCCCACCTCCCCTCTGGCAACCACCTGTTTGCTCTCTATAGTTACCAGTCTGTTTTTTGGTTTGTCTCTTTTTTCCTTTGTTTGTTTGCTTTGTTTCTTAAATTCCACATAGAAGTGAAATCATATGGTATTTGTCTTTCTGTGACTGGCTTATTTCACTTATTATTATACCCTCTAGATCCGTCCATGTTGTGGCAAATGGCAAGATTTCATTTTTGTATGGCTGAGTAATATTCCATTTTGTGTATAGACCACATCTTCTTTTTAAAAATTTTTTATTGTTATGTTAATCACCATACATTACATCATTAGTTTTTTATGTAGTGTTCCGTGATTCATTGTTTGTGCATAACACCCAGTGCTCCATGCAGAATGTGCCCTCTTTAATACCCATCACCAGGCTAACCCATCCTCCCACCCCCCTCCCCTCTAGAACCCTCAGTCTGTTTTTCATAGTCCATCATCTCTCATGGTTTGTCTCCCCCTCCGATTCCCCCCCTTCATTCTTCCCCTCCTGCTATCTTCTTCTTTTTTTTTTTTCCTTAACATATATTGCATTATTTGTTTCAGAGGTACAGATCTGTGATTCAACAGTCTTGCACAATTCACAGCGCTCACCATAGCACATACCCTCCCCAATGTTTATCACCCAACCACCCCATCCCTCCCACCCCACCCCCCACTCCAGCAACCCTCAGTTTGTTTCCTGAGATTAAGAATTCCTCATATCAGTGAGGTCATATGATATGTCTTTCTCTGATTGACTAATTTCGCTCAGCATAACACCCTCCAGTTCCATCCACGTTGTTGCAAATGGCAAGATCTCATTCCTTTTGATGGCTGCATAATATTCCATTGTATATATATACCACCTCTTCTTTATCCATTCATCTGTCGATGGACATCTTGGCTCTTTCCACAGTTTGGCTATTGTGGACATTGCTGCTATAAACATCGGGGTGCACGTACCCCTTTGGATCCCTACATTTGTATCTTTGGGGTAAATACCCAGAAGTGCAATTGCTGGATCGTATGGTAGCTCTATTTTCAACTTTTTGAGGAACCTCCATACTGTTTTCCAGAGTGGTTGCACCAGCTTGCATTCCCACTGACAGTGTAGAAGAGTTCCCCTTTCTCCGCATCCTTGCCAACATCTGTCATTTCCTGACTCGTTAATTTTAGCCATTCTGACTGGTGTGAGGTAGTATCTCATTGAGGTTTTGATTTGGATTTCCCTGATGCCGAGCGATGTTGAGCACTTTTTCATGTGTCTTTTGGCCATTTGGATGTCTTCTTTGGAAAAATGTTTATGTCTTCTGCCCATTTCTTGATTGGATTCTTTGTTCTTTGGGTGTTGAGTTTGATAAGTTCTTTATAGATTTTAGATACTAGCCCTTTATCTGATATGTCATTTGCAAATATCTTCTCCCATTCTGTCGGTTGTCTTTTGGTTTTATTGACTGTTTCTTTTGCTGTGCAAAAGCTTTTTATCTTGATGAAGTCCCAATAGTTCATTTTTGCCCTTGCTTCCCTTGCCTTTGGCGATGTTTCTAGGAAGAAGTTGCTGCGGCTGAGGTCGAAGAGGTTGCTGCCTGTGTTCTCCTTTAGGATTTTGATGGACTCCTGTCTCACATTTAGGTCTTTCAACCATTTGGATAGACCACACCTTCTTTATCCATTCATCAGTCAATGGACACTTGGGCTGCTTCCATAATTTGGCTATTGTAAATAGCGCTGCAATACACATAGGAATGCATGTATCTTTTCAAATTAGTGCTTTTGTATTCTTTGGGTAAATACCTAGTAGTGGAATTGCTGGGTTATATGGTTCTTATTTTTAATTTTTTGAGGAACCTCCATACTGTTTTCCACAGTGAGAAGGCAGGGGTTTTGATAAAAAGAGACCAGAGTTTCTCCAAGATACTAAGAATTCTTACAAGACTATAGTAATTAATACAAGGTAGCAGTATCTCAAGGATACAAAACAGACCAGTGGAACAGAACAGAGACTCACACACAGATGGACTCAGGGTGTATGTTGGAGGTGGCCTTGCAGGGCCATGGGAAAAGTGTTGTCTCCCCAACAAAAGCTGCTGGGATAATTGGGCATCCAGATAGAAGGACTAGAACTGAGTCCTACCTCACACCAGGTAAAAATAAATGCCTTTTGTTGCTTGTGTTTTGGTATCACATCTATGAAATCATTGCCAAATCCAATGTCACGAAGCTTTTCCCCTATGCTTTCTTCCAGGGTTTTTACGGTTTGGGGTCTTTTTTTTTTTTTTTTTAAGATTTTATTTATTTATTTGAGAGAGAGAGAATGAGAGACAGAGAGCCCGAGAGGGAGGAGGGTCAGAGGGAGAAGCAGACCCCTTGCTGAGCAGGGAGCCCGACGCGGGACTCGATCCCGGGACTCCAGGATCATGACCTGAGCCGAAGGCAGTCGCTTAACCAACTGAGCCACCCAGGCACCCCGGTTTGGGGTCTTTTAAGTCTTTAATCCATTTTGAATTGCTTTTTGTGTAAGGTGTAAGATAAGGGTCCAATGTCATTCCTTTGCATGTGGGTGTCCAGTTTTCCCATTGCCATTTGTTGAAGAGCTGTCCCTTCCCCACTGGATACTCTTGGCAACTTGCTGAAGATGATTTGGCTGTATACGTGAAGCACAGGCAGCAGAAGCAAAAATTTAGGCAAGCGGGACTGCATCAAAATGAAATGCTTCCAAACAGCAAATGAAGCAATCAATGGAGTAATAAGGCAACCTATGGAAAAGGCGAAAATATTTGCAAACCATAAATCTGGTAAGGGGTCAACTTGCAAAATAATAAGGTGCTCCTACCACTCAATGGCAAAAACACTAATGTAACCTAATTTAAAAACGGGCCAGGGACTCGAATGGACATTTCTCCAAAGAAGACACACAAATAGCCAACAGGTGTATGAAAAGATGCTCACCATCACTAATCATCAGGGAATTGCAAATCAAAACCATAAGCTATCACTTCACACCTATTAGAATGGCTATTACCAAAAAAACAAGACACAGGTGTTGGTGAGGATGTGGAGAAATTGGAACCTGTGTGCACCGTGGCTGGGGGGGGGATGGGAGTTCCCCCCAAAATAAAAATAGTACTACCGTATGATTGATGTGACTTTTCAATTAAACGACTGATGACTAACATTGTTTATAATCATGAAACACTCTCAGAAGACAACCCAAGTGGATTACCCACTTTATTTATTATGATGTAATGACATACAGTCATTCTATGTGATGCCAAAATTTCCCACTCATCCTAGAGTGATAACTACATAAATGTGACAAAGCAGTTAACAAAACCGGGTAGGGAGTCAAATCCCATTTTTATAAAAACGCCACATACACAGGGAGACAGGGGAGAGTCAGAGAAAGGGCTGAAGAGACAGGCCCCAAATTTTAACAGGTTGGAGGGAGGGACTGTGGAGTGTTTGTTGTTGTTGTTGTTGTTTTAAAGATTTTATTTTATTTTTTTTTAAAGATTTTATTTATTTATTTGAGAGAGAGAGAGAATGAGAGACAGAGAGCACGAGAGGGAAGAGGATCAGAGGGAGAAGCAGACCCCCGCTGAGCAGGGAGCCCGACGTGGGACTCGATCCCGGGACTCCAGGATCATGACCTGAGCTGAAGGCAGTCGCTTAACCAACTGAGCCACCCAGGCGCCCATTTGTTGTTTTTTTTAATGATGTCTTTATTTTGCTAATGTTAAAGACAATAACCAAATAATGTCTTGAAGGAAGAAGTTTATACTCCCAGAACCCCAGACACAAGAGGCAGAGCCTACCACACACGAAGCACTAGGGTCGTTCATGAGGCAGAGGGAACGAAGGGAGAACATGGAAAGCGCCTTTGTCATAGTTTCTGCAGGCAAGGCAAGACGGGGTTAGCAGACTTCGGATTGGCTAGTTTGAAAGATTTCCGTGGGCTCTGCAGCGTATGGGCTGTCCCGAGTTGTCCAGTACCTGGCCCTGGAGTGAGTAGGGCAGGTGGATTGTGGCCCAGGGTGTGAGAATCCTGGGAAGCCTATAAAGGAGGCGGTTGAGAGTCTGGGCTCAGGGTTGGGTGGTTTGCATATGAAAGGTGGGCTCTTAGCTGTTTGCTATCTCTAGGAATTAGATACCCTGGGAGGGGCCATGTCTCCAGGATCAGCAAGGCCCCAGAAGTCAAAATATCAGAAAATACAGAAAAAGAAAGGTGTGACTAGTACAGAAGAAGCAGTAGGAATGAGGTTGGGGCAGGGGCAGCGGGGAGACATGGTGAGATGGCAGCTTCTTGCAGGTGCCCACCTTGTAGGCAGGGACAGTGGCTGAGAAGAGGTCACCAGTTTAGGACCCCTAGCATTGTGTGTCCGTTCTTTATCACAGCTAGGAATTGCTAAGCAGTGCAATTCTCCCTGAAGGCGGTGGTGGGGAGGCGGGTACCGGTGGTGGTGCTGGTCTGGGTAACTCCATGAAGAAGATGCTGATGTAGGATTAAATGTGCAAGAGAAACTGGGGAGGAAGCTGGGAGCCTCCAGGAAAGCGGGTAGACCCTGATTGATTGAGTCTGACTCTGAACGAAGGCAAGAAGGAAGAAAAGCTGGCTTTGCAGTCTAGAGAAGGTCAGCAAGACCAGTGGGGAGTCCTTTAGCCCTGTGACTTGTCAGAGGACCCATGTCTGCCAGGAACGGGGCTGCCTTAGTGTCCCTGCCTCACTCAGCAGCCCGTGTGCGGGGTGACTTCACTGTCAACGTGTGGATGGATTTGGAAGTGCAGCAGCTGGGGCCCCCTCTCCTGGGAGCTCGCTTGGCTAGGTACCTTCTCAGGGTCACCAGAGTGGGGAATGAAGATGCATTAAGACCATCCCGCAGTGATGAAGAGCATGAGATTCAGAGCAAGGACTAGGGTTCAAGTTCAGGCTCTGTCCCTCGCTTGCCAGGTGACCCTGAGCAAGTGCCCTGACCTCAGTTTATTATTATGGCAACAAGAATAAAATCCATCTCACAGGGATGCTGGAGACTTAAAAGGAGGAATAGGGAGATGGACAAGCCCAAGACTTTGTCAGCCACTCAAGGTGACCAGCAGCCCAGGTGACACAAGCATGCTTGGTCCTTTTGTGAGCACTTCTGGGGGGGTTTTATATTTCAGAGCCTTGTAAATGAAATGCTGTTTTCTTGGTACCAAGGACAAGACAGTGTGACAATGTATATCGGTCTAGTGTATTCTTTAATCCAGTGATTTGCCTTCTGGGGCACAGCTGTGGAATATATAGATTTCGGATGTCTGCCACAGGTGTAATTTTAACATTTTTTAGGAGCTGCAGTAAAAAGCAAAAAGAAACAGAGAAGTCCATTTTGATTTAATTCAACATCTCAGAAAGTTCTGTCATTTCAACATGCAATCAATATAAAAAATGATCAGTTGTCGGGGCACCTGGGTGGCTCAGTCATTGGGCGTCTGCCTTCGGCTCAGGTCATGATCCCAGGGTCCTGGGTTCGAGCCCCACATCGGGCTCCCCGCTCGGCGGGAAGCCTGCTTCTCCCTCTCCCACTCCCCCTGCTTGTGTTCCCTCTCTCGCTGTGTCTCTCTCTGTCAAATAAATAAATAAAATCTTAAAAAAAAAAAAAAAGATCAGTTGTCAAGAATGTGACATTCTTGGGGCGCCTGGGTGGCTCAGTGGATTAAGCATCTGCTTTCGGCTCAGGTCATGATCTCAGGGTCCTGGGATCGAGCCCCGCATCGGGCTCCCTGCTCAGGGAGTCTGCTTCTCCCTCTGCCTGCTGCTCCCCCCCCCCCACCACCACAAAGATGCTGGTCTTAGATCCTTCTGAAAGTTAGAAGGATCCCAAATGATCCAATATTAAAAGTCAGTGCATGCAAATGTCAGACCAGGAGGCAGGGATTTCGGTCTGTTTCGTTCACTGCTGTGCTCCTAGCGTCCAGAACAATGCTTGGAACATAGTAGGTACTCAATACATATTTCTCGTTGAATCGATTCATATATACACACATATAACACGCAGATATATATACCTCTTGGCTCTGGGACTTGCAGTTAATAAACACCCAACACATGGTATTTGCTATTCTTTTTATTGTTATTGATGATATATTGGACTATAAGCCACCCACCAGGAATACAGAAGAAAGTTAAGGCTCTCTGGTTGCCTCTCAGAGAAGACTGTCAGAGAACAGGCTGGGCCAGGGTGGGGCCGTAGGGAAACGGTAGCTATGAGAGGGGAGAGAGCATAGAACAGGGGAAGGGTGGGGGTCAGGAGACCTGGATTCCAGTCTGAGGTCTGACACCAACTCACTGTTGGGACTGGGGCCATCTTCTGCCCTCTGGATCAAGGGACCTCCCCCGACCCCTGAACTGAGGGGGCTGGCCTGGATGATTCTGGAGCCCTTCCCCCTAAGGCCCCCTGGCGTTCATAGGATGGCACACATCCAGTCATCTTCCTTCCGGGCAGTGGGTGGTGTCATGCCTGTGCTGAGGCTCCCAGCAGATAAAGGGCGCCATCCATAATCCTGGGACTGATACATCCTGTGTTCACAAGTTACCCGATTATCCTCATCGTCTTCTTCAAGCTGAAAGGGAAAAGCACATGATCACATCAGAGAACGGATCCTTCCACCTTGGCACTGGGTCTCTGTGAGCATTTATGGTGGATACTGGGTGACATGCCCCCTGGTTCCCCTTGAGGAAGGACAAAGAAGTCTCAGCTGCTGGGGAGGGGGTCAGCAGACAGATGTCAGCAGTCAGCCCCTTTAGGTTTGCCTTGACTACAGAGAGCCCCACGTTCAAGGCTATGCCCCTTCCTGAGTTGCCCATATTCAGTGACGGATCTGTGTGGGGGTCTAAAGGCCTGACCACCCCAGACTGGGGCAGGGCAACTCTGAAGGCCATTGGAGCTCCAGAGGGCTGGGCTGAGATTGTCACTGGGCTCCTCCCCGGCTGGACTTCTCCCTGTGCCCACATAGCAAGTGTGGCCCAGGGAGGGCTGAGCACTGGCATTGGAGTCCCCAACTTCAGATCCCAGCTCTACCACTCCCTAGATAAATGTCCTTGAGCAGGTGACTTCACCTCTCTGAGCCTCCCTTTCTCGTATGTAAGACTGGGAGTAGCAAACACACCTCAAAGGGTGTTGTGATGATTTAATGAAATAATGGAGCATTTAGGATAGAACCTGAGCCCGAAGCAAATATTCAGTAAGAGGTGGCTATTATTATTTATTTTTATTCATAGAGGAATGAGCCTGCTGGGGTCGTGGAAAGAGTTGCCTCTGGCCAGGGTCATGTTAACTGAAGAATGAAGTCTGGACAAGGGATGTGCAAATCCCAGGAACCCTCTGAATGGGCCCAAGATGACTGAAAATATGGAGCATAGCCTGAGACTCTATGAATACGTGACTTCTAGCAAGGAGCAATTTCTTTGGAGAGAATGTTTCTTTGGAGAGGATGGAGGTCACTTGACCTCTCTAGGCCTGCTTCCTCACCCGTGACACGGGGAGGGTAGGACAGGCCTGTCTCAAAGGACATGATGGGAGGTTGGAGACGAGACAAAACATGTGAAATGCTCCGCACTGGACTTGGAACATAATAAGTGGTTAGTACACATCAGATAATGACCATAATTATTTACTAGTATGTTAGAAAGCATTAGTCTTACATGCCCCACGCTATATAGAAGGTATGTGGGGAGGGACGACAGGGTGGAAGCAGACAGTCTCACTGGCATGTCCCAGAAGCCCACTGGAGACCCATCCCCTTTCTTAAAGCATGGGTAACTCAGCCAGGCCCTGGCCTCGTCTGCCAGTCGCCGCCAGCCTTTTGGGTCTCCAGCAGCCACGTTTCCCGTCGGGTCAGCTGGGTCCAGAATCACAGGCCTGGAGGGTAACAGTGAGAGAGGGATGGGTGAGGAACCAGGGCTGTGTCTGGCGGATTCAGATGCTCCCGGCAGGGCAAGCCACCAGCCTGGCAGGCTGGGACTCAGGGCAGGAGTGGGGCGCTGTTCTTATAGCAAGCTCTTAATCCCCGGGAGTGATTATGATTCTTTCTCTAGCTGTTGTTATTTTAGTTCAAATTTTGGCTCTTCCACTCATTTTCTGTTAAGGTAAGACAAGCTCCTTACCCCTCAGAACCTCAGTTTACTCATCTGTACAGTGGCTACGGATGGCCTGCCTCACAGGGTTGGAGGTTTACATCAGATGGCAGCAGGAAAAGGCTTAGCACAATGGCTGGTCATAGAAGAGGACCAGCAAATGAGGGGCCCTCATTGCCAAGATGCCACATCTGTATCTAGGGGCTCATTCACGTGGGGAGCTAACCCATGTGGAGAGAGAGTACCTGGGTTTTGCAAGCTGCCTCTTCAGGTATTGTCCAATAATCGGGTTTTCAAAGTTGTAATACTTTGTCCAGTAGATGCAAAGCTGCTGGTAGTTCAGGACTAATCTCAAGACGGTCTGAAATCCCTGAGCTGTGCTGAACTCCGTTTGCTTGCTGCCGTGCTCCCAGGCATAGACTGTCAGGAGCTCCAAGGCATACAGCTGTGGCAGGGGCTTCCCAAGCTGCTTCTTACACTGAGAGGAGCAAAAAGAATCAGAAACGTGCACTTGTCCAGCTGGGGCATAAAGCACATTTCCCAAAGGCCAAATCCAGCCTGCCATCTGCTTTTGTAAATAACACTTCCGTGGAGCAAATCCACGCCCATTCATTCCCATGGAGTCTAATGGCTGCTTTCATGCTACAGAGTTGAGTAGTTGTGACAGAGACCATGTGGCCCACAAGGTCTAAAATACTTACTACCTAGGGCATTATGGAAAAAGGTTTACTGACTCCTGGGTCAAGAGCTTGGGCTCTGGATTCTGAGTGATGTGGGTTTGAGTCCTGGCTCCACTGGTGTCCAATTCCTGGAAGACAACTTAGACTCTCGGAGCCTCATTTTTCTCACCTGCCAAGTGAGTGGTCATAGTAGCACCAAACTTATAAGGATACTGTGAAAATTAACTGAGAGGAAGAAATTGTAGTATTCCTAAGAGCCAAACAAAATTCCCTTTGGAGTAAGATATAAAACCCAAAGCCTCAAGTGATTTCACAAGTAAATTTCAAGTACCATGACCAGCACATAAATAACCAGGCACACAAGGAAACAAGATACCAAGAGTAATAACCAGCAAAAAAAAAAAAAAAAAAAAAAAGGCGGGGGGGACAATAGTAATAAGTCCACAAAACTTTAAATATTGAAGGATCATATAGAGACTTTAAAATAACTAGAAACATTCTGTTTACAGAAATAAAAGAAGAGCTTGAACTAGAGGAAATTAGAAGCCATAAGAAGTAACTTAGCATATTTGAAAAAGAATAAAATAGAAAATGTTGAACAAAATTTACAATAACTGTAATTAATAACTCAACTGCAAATTAGACACAGTTAAAGGAGAAATCAGTGAATTAGAGAGTATGTTAGAACAAACTATTCAGAATAAAACATTGGGAGACAGAAAGATGGAAAATGTGGAAGAGAGTGTAAAGATAATGGAAGATAGAGTGAGGTCTAACATACATTTAATTGGAGTTCCAGGAGGTGAGGAAGAGAGAAAGAGAGACAATGTTTTAGGAGAATGGCTGAGAGTTTCCAAAACTGATGAAAGATACCCATTCACAGATTCAGGAATCCCAGTGAAGGACCCAGTGAACTCCAAGCAGGACAAGTGAAAAAAGAATCATCATTAAGACACTTCAGATTGAGGGGCACCTGGGTGGCTCAGTTGGTTGAGCATCTGCCTTCGGATTGGGTCGTGGTCCTGGGGTCATGGATCTTGCCCCACATCGGGCTCCCTGCTCAGCGGAGACCCTGCTTCTTCCTCCCCCTCTGCCATTCCCCACCCCCAGCTTGTGCTCTCTGGCTCTAGCTCTCTGTCAAATAAATAAATAAAACCTTAAAAAAAAAAAGAAACCTCAGATTGAAATGGAACAAAATCAAAGACAAAGAGAAAAATACAAATGCAGCCAGAGGAATAAGACAGATTACCTACAAAGGAGCCACAGTTAGACTGACAACTGACTTCTCACCAGTGACCCCGGAAGATGGAGTGATATATTTCCGTGTAGTGAAATGGCCTCCAACCCAGCAAAAATACCCTTCAACAATGAAGGTAAAATCAAGACATTTTCAGGCAAACAAAAACTAAGAGTTCATTATCAGAAGACCGTCAGCAAAAAAATCTTCCAGGACATACTTCAGGAAGAAGGAACATGATCCCAGGAGGAAGGTTAGAGATGTAGGAAAGAGTTGATGGTGAAGAATGTGGTAAACACGCGGATAGATAAAATGAGCTCTAGATATGGAAAATAATAGTAATGCTTTGCGGCCTTTGAAAATATAGAGACTTGATACACACAACAAAGTGGCATGTAAGTTACAGGTAGTGATGGTGGTGGTGAGTGGAGTTAAAGTATTGTGAGATTCCTGTATTGTTTTATGGGAAAGAAGAGAGAGGGAGGAGGGGCAGGGAGGGAGGGAAAGAGACAATTCCTTGTCGTGCAGGACTATCTTGCTCATTGTAAAACAACTACTATTCCGGGCTTCTTTGTCAGGAGCATCCTTGCCCCCTATCACCATGGTTACCAAAAATGTCCTCATGAATTTTCAGTATCCTTGGGGGTAGTGTTACACTTGTCAAGAACCACTTTGGTAAGTCCTAAGATGTTCAGGCTCCATGATCAAATTTCCTTCAACAGCAAACTAAGATGTCTAGCAAATAAAGGATTGTCTTGCTTTGCCTTGAAGGTAATTTTTATTTTTTAAGACTTTATTTATTTATTTATTTGAGAGAGAGGGAGAGATAGTGAGCATGAGAGAGAGCAGGAGCGGGGAGAGAGGCAGAAGGAGAGGGAGAGAAGCAGACTCCCCGCTGAGCTGGGAGCCTGACATGGGGCTCGATCCCTGGACCCTGGGATCATGCCCTGAGCCGAAGGCAGATGCTTACCTGACTGAGCCACCCAGGTGTCCCTTAAAGATTATTTTTAAAGTAGGAAGGTTTATCCTTAATTACTTTCTTCTACCCATTCATCCAAAAACATACATGTATATTATAAAATGAATATTATATATTAGGCAAAGTCTTAAGTCGGAAGGCCCAAATTTCAAGTTTTTGTTCTGCTACTTATTAGCTGGAAGAGCATTCTGACTCTTACCCTCTTTCTCTAATACAGGTTTGAGAGGAGGGCGCCTGGGTGGCTCAGTTGGTTAAGCGACTGCCTTCGGCTCA
>NW_023270322.1:0-14356 GCF_011800145.1 Mirounga leonina
GCGAAATAAGTCAATCAGAGAAAGACATGTATCATATGATCTCACTGTTATGAGAAATTCTTAATCTCAGGAAAGAAACTGGGGGTTGCTGGAGTGGTGGGGGGTGGGAGGGATGGGGTGGTTGGGTGATAGACATTGGGGAGGGTGTGTGCTATGGTAAGCACTGTGAACTGTGTAAGACTGCTAAATCACAGACCTGTACCTCTGAAACAAATAATACATTATATGTTAAAAAAAATAAAAAGAAGAAGATAGCAGGAAGGGAAAAATGAAGGGGGGAAATCAGAGGGGGAGACAAACCATGAGAGACCATGGACTCTGAGAAACAAACTGAAGGTTCTAGAGGGGAGGGTCGTGGGGGGGATGGATTAGCCTGGTGATGGGTATTAAAGAGGGCATGTACTGAATGGATCACTGGGTGTTATATGTAAATAATGAATCATGGAACACTACATCAAAAAAAAAAAAAAGAAAGAAAGAGATTATCATCTATTGAGTACCAAGATATTTTTCCAACAGTATTATCCCCTCAATATTCTTTTATATGCACAGGACTACTTTATTCTTATATCAGAATTTGTTTGTAGATACTTAGTCAAAAAAATCATTTTCTAACCCCCAGAGCCTTAACAGTGGTTCTTTTTACCTACAGCAGCTTTTTTATTTTTATTTTTTAAAGATTCTTATATTTATTTGTTTGAAATAGTGAGAGAGAGAGAGCATAAACAGGTGGAGGGCCAGAGGGAGAGGGAGAAGCAAGCTCCCTGATGTGGGGCTTAATCCCAGGACCCCAAGATCATGACCTGAGCGGAAGGCAGACGCTTAACTGACTGAGCCACCCAGGCACCCTATACAGCATTTTTTTTAAAAATTTGAACATGTGAACTAGGATATATAAAATTCTGAAGCAAAAATGGGGAATCTGGAAATACTTTCCCCAAGGAAAGTCCTTGAAAGACACTTTGGAAACCACTGTTCTATAGGGGCAATCCCAAGCTTCGAAACCTGATAAAAAAACTAGCTTCACAAGTTGGCTTTTCCCTACCCTTTATACTAAACATATTGCCTATGAGTCTCCCACCTCAAACATCTGCTCTGGGTCTTCAACTTAATTGGTATTCCCCCTAACACACTAGTCTCTTTCTCATTAGTGTTTATTTTTCTGTAGTCCTCTCTGCCTAGAATGTTTTTCACTGATTCTCCTCCTGTCTGACATTCAGTCTACAAAACATAGCTCCAAAGTTTCCATCTTTCTGTGTATTACCCAACTTACCAAATTGACTTAGTTGCTCCCATCTCTGTGATCTTTAGCACCTGGTATGTACTTTTATTATAGTCTGTATCACACTTTAGTGCAATTATTAATTTACATGTCCTCTCTAGTTCTACTGTTGACAAGGACTGCTACTCATAATTTTTCATTACCTTAGACAAAATATCCTAATACAGCAGGTGCTTTATAAAATTTTGTATGACTAAAGAAATAAAAATCTCACTGTCATTAAATTCATTTTCATTTTCTACCATATAATAACTTTAATATTTTTTAAAGTTTCAGTTAGAGAAATATTAAGCTTATTTTTAAGTATTTCATGCACTTTTAAGTTCTTTTATAGTGAATAAAAAAGTTCAATGCTAAAGTATGAAACTGGTATTTTTAGGGGATCACTGCTTATCATGGTGTTGATAAACACTAAATTATTTAAGACAATGACCATTTGGATGTTCTTCTTTTCTAATCATAAGGCTTCTCTACCAAGGATACATCTTCTTTCTACTTTTTAACTTAGATTAAAATTGGACAAGATACACAGATGCTCAAAACCCTTAAAAACAAAGAAAATTATATATTATTGAGACATATAAGTGAGCAGATATGCTGCATTCTACAGAAGGCTTTGAGACAAGGCTGATTTGGCTAGTGCCCCTCATCACTGCCCCCAGCACACAAAAATATACATACAATAAGGCCTTGAAAGGGATTTCCTACAAGGAAATGACAATTTTTTTTAAAGAGTCATGTCCATTTTATTTAAGTCACTAGAATAACAAAACTGTTTTCTTGAATACTTTAAAAATTCAATAATGTAACCTCTAGTACAGCTTGAAAAGCTCTGAAGGACAAGGCAGTTAGATCAATATTAGTTTATTTCTAATTCTGGGCAGCATGAACAGACAAGGCTGATCATCAGATGGATTTTATTACCTGTCGGAGTGATAAGTCCTGGTGATAAAAGGCTGGGGACTGAATGGGGCAGAAGGCGAGCATTGTCCTGCAACACTCCCAAAGAACGCTTAGGAGGCCTGCCAGGCCTGGAACTGTTGAAAAACAGACAAAAACAAAGATCAGGTTAAAAATGTACTCTTTTTGGAAATACCATCACTTGCTATATTTGTCTCCTCAATCTTGTTTAATTACCAAGAGTGATAGAATTTTATTTTAAAGACTATTTTCATTGATTACCAAAAGACCAATACTTTTCTTTCTACTAAATTTCCCAACATAGTTATGGCAAAAATTAAAACCATAAAAGACTAATTTTTAGTTTAGATTACATTTTCAAGGCAGCACTTTGCAATACAGCTTACTTGTTGTGAGAAACCCAAAGTTACCTCCTGTTTAAAGCTACATTTGATCCCAAGTATTATTAGTACATGCTACTGAGACCTGAGATAGTGACTCACAGAATTCAGATTGTCTAGAATGTGAAGTGACTAAATCTCTGCACAGAGAGGTAAAGGGATAAAGAGCTAAGAGATGGGGAATATGATGTGATTTTTTTTAGCATTTCCACAGATGCCAGGAGACCACCAGGAATAAAGGACCCCCACTCTCAGTAGATTTTTTAAATCTACCTATTATTTAAACCAGGCTATATAACCAGCAGTGCACTCTCTTGGAGTGGCTGTACTAACAAAACCTGCCACTTTTGCTATCTAGGCTGTCTTTTCTCACAGATATATTAGTGTTTCTAACTGATGAGTTGAGGCTAAACTCATAGCATTAACCTGACCTATTCCATTTGCACATTCTTCACCTTAGTGTGAGCAGTTCAGGAATTGCAGTTGCAAATGTTAATCCGTAAAATAACAAAATAGAAAGTCAGTATCTGGCTTCCATGACTCAAATACAGTCAGTGTACTGATTACATCATTTGGAAGCTGTCACCAAAATTAAGAGATTTATAAGTCATTGAACATTAGGATCAAGTTATTCTCAAGTCATTCAATATATCTCAAATATTAGTTTCTAATGTTGCCCAAGATACTTCTATTGGTTTTTAGTAAAAATGCAGTTTAAAAGCTGAATAATAGGGCTTTTGACAAAATACTGAAACACGATATTAAATAGCCCAAACCACAAAAATGTATGAGGTTCAGATAGAAAACATTTCCAAAAATGACTTTTGGTTCACAAAAAAAGTTTAAGTTAAACCTTATTCTATCAATTTTGCAGTAGCAAAGTGCTCCATCAGTGTAAGACAAACTCAGCTTTTTAAATGAAGACAACTTCTAGCAACCTCACACAGAGGTACCATTGCCCATTTCATTTTTCATACACTGTGCTGGTGTTATTTACTTTCATTGTACATCAATACTGTATATCAATTTAGTATGAAAGATTCTGTTTTTCTCATTAAATGTTTCAATTTTATAAACTGACTCTCCCTTCCTTCTTTCTACTTGATTCTGAGCCATAACTTATTTTATTTAATTCAGTATTGTTATCCTGTTTGCCTTTACCTTGTTTTATGGCTTCCTCTTTTAAGGAAGTGATAAGAGAAGAGCTATTTACTTCAAATGCCAAGGATCCCAAGATCACTGAACAATGTTCATCAGTGTATATCCAGTCATTAGAAGTTGAATAAGCTTCACCAAATCTGTACTTTCTAAGTGCTTCTTTGTCTTTTCATTAGTCAGAATACAAGGCTACTAACTTTATTCAAGTCTACCCTATTACTTTGTACTTTTCCAATGTAAACATTTCAGTGTGGTCTTCATGCTCACCATCACTTTCAGACTGTCTCCAGAACTAAGCTGCCTGATGTAACTTCTATTTCCATATAATGAGCCAGTTGTGACAGTGCACTTTGAAACCTTTAAGGTTTAACTAGATTTGTTCCAATTTCTTGGTCAATCTCACAATTTGAAGTAGCTCTTTTCCAATGAGCTGACTCAGGTTTGAGAGGCATTAGAGGTTTCTCAGGTGGTTCTACCTTAAATTCCAAGATTTGAAAAAAAATTGGTAAAATTTCCCACCATCATACCTATATTGGAGAATTCATGGCTTATGTTATAAATGGCTTGGTAGTATTTACTACATATGTTATAAACCAAGAGGACCATATTTACCATCCTAACATCTTTTTCAGTTGGTTGGTTGGTATGATTGAGTCTCCCCAATAAGAATGTATGCTCTATGAAGGCTGTATATATCTCTGATTTTGTCACTGCATCCTGAGCAATTCTCATGGTATCTACACACAGTAGGGCCCAGTAAATTGTTAATTAACTCAGTTAATAGGAAATATTTCACTGTTGCTACAGTTTCCAAATATTCCTTAAATCGCTCTATTCTCCTTGACTACATGAATAGCAAGTTGGTTGCAACATTTAATCATCAGGTAATCATTCTTAAGTCTTGAAATCCACAATAATTATAGGAGCTTCAAAATATGATCCACTTGAATATGAATATGTCCAAAGCTAAATAAGGTTAGATGCAACTATGCACAAGGTTAAAGAAGGGTAGATGTCACTTATCTTATGCCACTTCAAGAACCACTCAAGGACTAAAGGTCCCTGGAGTTACACATCTGCAGTGACAATATCACTTATTCAGTCATTCAGTAAACACTTCATCATCCAGTAAACAAACATGCTCTAAGTGCCCAACCAGTGTGTGTCTGGCATGGTACTATATATAAGGATTATAGAGGTTAAAACTGAAGCTTGACAAAGGCAATGGTTTTGGTCTCTTTGTTTATTGATATAATGTGAATACCTAGAACAGCTTCTATCTTTGAAGAGCTTATGGTCTAGTGATAGAGATGTGTGTCTGACCTATTGTTTAAAGTTTTGATTAACTCTTCAGTGAGTATAATTGTATGATATCCAAACTTGTTTAAATTTATCAGTGGGCAAAAATCACATTCAGATGCCTTTGTTTCTATTTTTGGAAAGAATACTTGGACCCCTAGAATAAATTAATTAGAATCAAATTTCTAAAAGTGCTTTATACTCAATAAAGTTCCATACTAATAGAAGATAGCTTTATTTTTACCTTTAGACTTAATGACCCTCTCTAGTAAGGCACTCCTAGCACTAAAGTTCCTGCATTTTTTTAATTTAAATTCAATTAGCTAACATATAGTACATCACTAGTTTCAGATGTAGTGCTCAGTAATTCATCAGTTGTATATAACACCCAGTGCTCATCACATCTCATGCCTTCCTTAATGCCTGCATTTGTTTTCAAAGAACACAAGCCTAACAACATGATGCAAGACTATGGAGGACACTGTAGAAAGTTGGAAAAGATCATTCTTAACAGATGATCCTGCTTCTTATCTTTAAGAGCTTTATTAGCATCAGGCAGATATTTACATATTAATCAAGACAAATAAACATGTGGTGATTTAACTAGAAAACTGTTATTTGGATGACAATTAAATCAGCATAGGTTGAAAGGTCCATCACTGCAGCATCCTATTTCTGCTGAAATATTGATTATGTTACTGATTTCAGTAATGCTTTATTTAACAGGGAACAAATAACCATGTAATTACTCTTTAATTTAATGATAATTGCTTGTTGGCAATTATTTGTTTTCTGCTTAATTACAAAGTTATTTTAACTCTGTAAAATAAAACAGCTTTAAAAAAAAAATTCCCACCCAAATGACTCAATGGATGTATCATCCATGAACACCATAAACAAAAGTTGTTAAGGTACAAGACAAACAACCTAAGAAATAGAAAAACTTTTATTAAATAACTCAGCTAAATCTTTAAGAGCTTCAGCTTATAGAATGAACATTAGTTGGTTACACTTAATTAATGGGTGGTTTCTAGGGAAATTATACCAAAAAATCAAAATTTTCTCTGGGTCCAGGTCATTCTTTAACATAATTTATCCTGATATATATTTCCCCCTTCATTCTGTAAACTTCTTTAGAAGAAATAAAATAGGGGTGCCTGGGTGGCTCAGTCGGTTAAGCGTCTGCCTTTGGCTCAGGTCATGATCCCAGGGTCCTGGGATCAAGCTCTGCATCGGGCTCCCTGCCCAGCGGGAAGCCTGCTTCTCCCTCTCCCACTCTCCCTGCTTGTGTTCCCTCTCTCGCTGTGTCTCTCTCTGTCAAATAAATAAACAAAATCTTAAAAAAAAAGAAATAAAATAATTCAGCTTCCTGAGGTAAAAGAATAAACCAACTTGAAATATATATCTATAGTATTTCATATTTCTGCAGTTGAAGTGGATTACCATCAGAGCATTACCTCAGTTTATAAACTTTATAGAGTTGGTGGTTCCCTCTTAGGGAATTCAGTAGGTCTTCTGGTATCAAAAACATATGACACATTCCATGATATATCTATTCCATGTTGTAACAGATAAAGTAGCTAATACTTTGTTCATTAAGATTATGAAATTTCACTGTTAGAGTTATTTTTACCTCATGTTAGCATCCGTTTGTACATGAATCAAGGAATAAGCAACTGAGTAAGATGAGTGATTTTGTTTTTCAAAGAATAAAAGTCTTGTTAATAAATTAGTTAGTGATGACGAGCCTTCAGGATATTTCATACCAATCATATAGTCAGTACATGATTTAGTGAGGAATCACAAGTCATGTTATCCTCTTCAATGAAAGCTTGGTTTACTACTTTTAAAGAAATACTTGTAACATTCTGGGGCAAACTGAGCAAATTGCTGAAGATATAGTGGCAGTTAGGGTGGCATTAGCAGCCACTTGTAAGACCACTGCAATTGGATTCCCGAAGTGGGACCTGTTAGCAATGACCTGGGATTCACTTTTCAGAGCTATCACTGATATTTAAAATCCCTTGGGATAATCTCTGAATGCATCATGTTTTCACTCACATTAGGAGCCAAAAATGACATTAGTTTTGAAGGTGTTGTTTATTTGACTGTGAAAGTACTGCTCTGACTTTCAATGTGCTTTTTAAATTAAATAAGAATCTTCTTGCCAGAACAGTAAAACTTTTAATTGCATCATGGATTAATAATAATCTCTTAGGCCTGACATTTATTACAACATTTCAGGGATGCCAGTGGTAGTTAAACTCTACCTGACCTTTCAGTATTTATGAAGAGAAACAAACTCTGACCTCACAGCAACCTGAATCCATCTTCTCTCAGTGTTGGCAAATTGATAATTTGTCTAACTATTGCACTGGATTATATTCCCAACCAGATCAAAGGCAGCAGCAACCAATTCAGCAAATGGGAGAAACTCATCCATGAAAAATGGGCAATTAACATTAATCATATATGAAAATTTTCAAGCTAATAACTAGAACCTGGGCACTATGGTAACTCTCATAAAAAGGTGCTTATGTTAAGCTGGGCATCAATCGGTCCTTGGTCATGGGAACTTAAAGTGCGGCTCATCATGTCTCTAGGAGCTATCAATATAAAGAACAACAACAACAACACAAAAAAAACAAAAACAACAACAAAAAAAAACACCAGAAGCAAGACCATTTATATCCCATTACCATTTACTCTTCTTTCAGTTTCTTTTTCTTTTTTCTTTTTTTTTTTTTTTTTTTGAGTATAGTTGATACATAGTAGTTTCAGGTATACCTTTTCCAGTTCTTATAGGCAATCCAAAACTCAAATTTGGATATGTTAAAATCATCAACACCAGCATTCCATTCGAATTAGGGAAGTTAAGGAAATTATCTTTAACATAAGGATGTTCAAGGGATGAAGAAAAACCTCCACTTGTTAATGGATCACATATTACAATATTGAGGATTATGTAGAGCAATTTATTTATGCATTAATCTTATAATTGTGATAAATTGAATTATTTATATCTATTATCTTAAATTATAATGTTAATTCCCTTGCTAATGCTGAGTTTCTGTTTTTCCTTCAATAGAAAAAAAAAGAAATCTGATGTAATAGACAATTTAAGGGTTGACTACTCACTTGATAGAAAGTATAACTGTGAAGTTATTTTATACTTCATTTACTTGACTCTGCTCCCTTTTTAAATTAAATGTGCTCCAGGCCTGGTTGTTAGCACCCTTAAACAAGTTTACTTTTTGTCATAAATTGACTGAATTCTAATAAAGGTTTTAATATAATTAACAAAGACTGTATAACAAAAATACTGGCATATGACTTGAATTCTTAGTGGCCTCTTTCTGCTCTGCTTGTGTAATTCCTATTAACTTCAGTGGAATCAATGCACCTTAGTAAATCTTAGAGTAAATCAAATTAAATAAACATTTCCCCTTCTAAAGTGTATCATATCACTGTCAGATACAACTTTTTTTTTTTTTTAGAGGCATTACTGAATTCAAAGAGTATATCACTATGCAAAACTTCTCATATTAAGAGAATGGATAAGAAGTTAACATTCACTTTTGGATATATTCTATTAACATTTCAAATTCAACATATGCCTCCCCAAATCCCACTCTCCAATCCTCCCTTTTCCTGTTTTGTCATCAGTACAGGCATGCTCTTCTCTTGATTTCCAAAACTATAAACTTGAGGGCAATTTTGATTCTCCCTCTTCCTCTCCTTTCATTTTCAGTCTCCAATATTTTTGCTCCATTGTAATATGTGTTGCAGATTTCCATCTCCATCTATTGCTAACCCCCTAATTCAGGCCCTTATCACTTCAAGCCCAGGCTATTTTTAACAGTTTGCTTCATAGTTCCAATTCATTCTATGTAAACTGTCCTGTGAATTTTGGTGAAACTTCCCTTTCGTTATGTCATCTTTTGCTCTAGAACCTTCAATACTTCCTGACTGCATACAAAATAAAGTCTAAATGCCTTAGTCTGGCAATCTCCCCCAATATGTATTTCTTCCCTTTCTCCAATTACTTCCTAAATGAGTATTCTATTCCAGCTGGAAGAATTGATTCAATCTCTGCTAAGCATAGTATTTAACCATAGAACCCTTTCATTGTGAAACATTTTCAAGGTATCAGAGTTCCTTGGAGACATGCTTTCCTAAGCTCCACTGCCTTGGGAAGGCTTCAGTATAAACTGCTGTAACTGCTGCTGCTTTTCTGAAAGGCCACTGACTTTTACTTTGTATCATCATTTATAGATTTTCTTAAATGGTTATCAAAAAGGGCACTTTAGTGGCTGAGGAGCAAGATGGTGGAGGAGTAGGAGACCTAAATTTCATCTGGCCACAGGAATTCAGCTAGATAGGGATCAAACCATTCTGAACACCTACGAACACAACAGGAGATCGAAAAAAAAGAATAGCAGCAACTCTCTGAACAGAAAAGAGACCACTTTCTGGAAGGTCTCTTCTGATTTGTTTAGTGTATATTTTTCTGGGATCATTGTTCCCTGTTAGCATTTTGTTTTCTCATTCATCCATTCTCCTCTAGACAAAATGACAAGATGGAAAAAATCACTTTAAAAAAAAAGAACAAGAGGCAATACCGACTGCCAGGGACCTAATCAATACAGACATGAGTAAGACGTCAGAACTAATGTTCAGAATGACGATTTTAAAGATACTAGCTGGGCTTGAAAAAAGCATGGAAGACGTTAGAGAAACTCTTTCTGGAAAAATAAAAGAACTAAAATCCAACCAAGTCAAAATCAAAAACGCTATTAATGAGGTGCAATCAAAAATAAGGCTCTAACTGCTATGACAAATGAGACAGAAGAGAGAATTAGTGATATAGAAGACCAAATGATGGAAAATAAAGCAGCTGAGAAAAAGAGAGATAAAAACTACCGGATCACGAGGGCAGAATTTGAGAGATAAGTGATACCATAAAACAAAACAATATTAGAATAACTGGGATCCCAGAAGAAGAAAGAGAGAGAGGGGCAGGAGGTATATTGGAGCAAATTATAGCAGAGAACTTCACTAATTTGGGGAAGGAAACAGGCATCAAAATCCAGGAGGCACAGAGAAGCCCCAACAAAATCAATAAATATAGGTCAACACACCAACATGTAACAGTAAAACATACGAGTCTCAGAGACAAAGAGAAAATCCTGAAAGCAGCCTGGGATAAGAGATCTGTAACCTGCAATGACAGGAACATTAGATTGGCAACAGACCTATCCACAGAGACCTGGCAGGCCAGAAAGGAATGGCATGATATATTCAGAGCACTAAATGAGAAAAATATGCAGACAAGAATACTATATCCAGCTAGGCTGTCATTGAAAATAGAAGGAGAGAGAAAAAGCTTCCAGGACACACAAAAACTAAAGGAATTTGCAAACACAAAACCAGCCCTACAAGAAATATTGAAAGGGGTCCTCTAAGCAAAGAGAGCACCTAAAAGTAACATAGACCAGAAACGAACACAGACAATACACAGTAACAGTTACCTTACAGGCAATACAATGGCACTAAATTCATATCTTTCCATAGTTGCCCTGAATGTAAATGGGCTAAATGCCCCAATCAAAAGACACAGGCTATCAGATTGGATAAAAAACAAGACCCACTGATATGCTGTCTACAAGAGACTCATTGTAGACCCAAAGACACCTCGAGATTGAAAGTAAGGGGGTGGAAAACGATTTACCAGGCTAATGGACACCAAAAGAAAGCTGGGCTGGCAATCCTTATATCAGACAAATTAGATTTTAAACCAAAGACAGTAATAAGAGATAAAGGAAGGACACCAAATCATACTTAAAGGGTCTATGCAACAAGAAGATCTAACAATTGTAAATATCTATGCCCCTAACATGGGAGCAGCCAATTATATAAGCCAATTAATAACAAAAGCAAAGAAACACATTGACAACAATACAATAATAGAGGGTGACATTAACACCCCCCTCACTGAAATGGACAGATCATCTAAGCAAAAGACAAACAAGGAAATAAAGACTTTAAAGGACACACTGGACCAAATGGACTTCACAGATATATTCAGAACATTCCATCCCAAAGCAACAGAATACACATTCTTCTCTAGTACCCATGGAACATTCTTCAGAATAGATCACATCCTAGGTCACAAATCAGGTCTCAATTGGTACCAAAAGACTGGGATCATTCCCTGCCTATTTTCAGACCACAATGCTTTGAAACTAGAACTCAATCACAAGAAGAAAGTCAGAAAGAACTCAAATACATGGAGGTTAAAGAGCATCCTACTAAAGAATGGATGGGTCAACCAGGAAATTAAAGAAGAGTTTAAAAAATTCATGGAAACAAATGAAAATGAAAACACAACTGTTCAAAATCTTTGGGATGCAGCAAAGGCAGTCCTAAGAGGAAAGTATATAGCAATACAAGACTTTCTCAAGAAACAAGAAAGGTCTCAAATACACAACTGAACCCTACACCTAAAGGAGCTGGAGAAAGAACAGCAAATAAAGTCCAAACCCAGCAGGAGAAGAGAAATAAAAAGATCAGAGCAGAAATCAATGAAATAGAAACCAAAAGAACAGTAGAACAGATCAACGAAACTAGGAGCTGGTTCTTTGAAACAATTAACAAGATTGATAAACCCCTGGCCAGACTTATCAAAAAGAAAAGAGAAAGGACCCAAATAAACAAAATCATGAATGAAAGAGGAGAGATCACAACCAACAGAAAAGAATTATGAGCCACTGTATGCCAGCAAATTAGATAATCTGGAAGAAATGGATGCATTCCTAGATATATCAACTACCAAAACTGAACCAGGAAGAAATAGAAAACCTGAACAGCCTTATAACCACTAAGGAAATTGAAGCAGTCATCAAAAATCTCCCAACAAACAAGAGCTCAGGGCCGGATGGCTCCCGAGGGGAATTCTACCAAACATTTAAAGAAGAATTAATACCCGTTCTTCTGAAACTGTTCTGAAAAATAGAAATGGAAGGAAAACTTCCAAACTCATTTTATGAGGCCACCACTACCTTGGTCCCAAAACCAGACAAAGACCCCATCAAAAAGGAGAATTACAGGCCAATATCCCTGATGAACATGGATGCAAAAATTCTCAGCAAAATACTAGCCAATAGGATCCAAAAGTACATTAAAAGGATTATTCACCACAACCAGGTGGGATGTATCCCTGGGCTGCAAGGTTGGTTCAACACCCACAAATCAATCAATGTGATATAATACATTAATAAAAGAAAGAACAAGAACCCTATGATCCTCTCAATAGATGCAGAAAAAGCATTTGACAAAGTACAGCATCCTTTCTTGATCAAAACTCTTTAGAGTATAGGGATAAAGGGTACATACCTCAATATCATAAAAGCCATCTATGAAAAACCCACAGCAAATATCATTCTCAATGGGGAAAAACTGAGAGCTTTCCCCCTAAGGTCAGGAACAGGGCAAGGATGTCCACTATCACCACTGCTATTCAACATAATATTAGAAGTCCTAGCCACAGCAATCAGACAACAAAAAGAAATTAAAGGCATCCAAATTGGCAAGGAAGAAGTGAAACTCTCACTCTTTGCGGATGATAGGATACTTTATGTGGAAACCCAGAAGACTCCACCCCAAAACTGCTAGAACTCATACAGGAATTCAGTAAAGTGTCAGGATATAAAATCAATGCACAGATATCAGCATACACCAACAACAAGACAGAAGAAAGAGAAATTAAGGAGTCAATCCCAATTACAATTGCACCCAAAACCATAAGATACCTAGGAATAAATCTAACCAAAGAGGCAAAGGATCTGTACTCAGAAAACTATAAATTACTCATGAAAGAAATTGAGGAAGACACAAAGAAATGGAAAAACATTCCATGCTCATGGATTGCAAGAACAAATATTGTGAAGATGTCAAGGCTACTTAGTACAATCTACACATCTAAAGCTATCCCTATCAAAATACCATCCACTTTTTCCAAAGAAATGGAAGAAATAATTTTAAAATTTGTATGGAACCAGAAAAGACCCCGAATAGCCTGAGGAATGTTGAAAAAGAAAAGCAAAACTGGTGGCATCACAATTCCGGACTTCAAGCTCTATTACAAAGTTGTCATCAAGACAGTATGGTACTGGCACAAAAACAGACACATAGATCAATGGAACAGGATAGAGAGCCCAGAAATGGACCCTCAACTCTATGGTCAACTAATCTTTGACAAAGCAGGAAAGAATGCCCAATGGAAAAAAGACAGTCTCTTCAACAAATGGTGTTGGGAAAATTGGACAGCCACATGCAGAAGAATGAAACTGGACCATTTCCCTACACCACACACAAAAATAGACTCCAAATGGTTGAAAGACCTCAATGTGAGACAGGAGTCCATCAAAATCCTAAAGGAGAACACAGGCAGCAACCTCTTCGACCTCAGCCGCAGCAACTTCTTCCTAGAAACATAGCCAAAGGCAAGGGAAGCAAGGGCAAAAATGAACTATTGGGACTTCATCAAGATCAAAAGCTTTTGCACAGCAAAAGAAACAGTCAACAAAACCAAAAAACAACCGACAGAATGGGAGAAGATATTTGCAAGTGATATATCAGATAAAGGGCTAGTGTCCAAAATCTATAAAGAACTTATCAAACTCAACACCCAAAGAACAAATGATCCAATCAAGAAATGGGCAGAAGACATGAACAGACATTTTTCCAAAGAAGACATCCAAATGGCCAACAGACACATGAAAAAGTGCTCAACATTGCTCAGCATCAGGGAAATCCAAATCAAAACCTCAATGAGATACCACCTCACACCAGTCAGAATGGCTAAAATTAACGAGTCAGGAAACGACAGATGTTGGCAGGGATGCAGAGAAGGGGAACCCTCTTACACTGTTCGTGGGAATGCAATCTGGTGCAGCCACTCTGGAAAACAGTATGGAGGTTCCTCAAAAAGTTGAAAATAGAGCTACCGTATGACCCAGCAATTGCACTACTGGGTATTTACCCCAAAGATACAAATGTAGGGATCCGAAGGTGTACATGCACTCCAATGTTTATAGCAGCAATGTCCACAATAGCCAAACTATGGAAAGAGCCAAAATGTCCATCAACAGATGAATGGATAAAGAAGAAGTGGTATATATATACAATGGAATATTATACATCCATCAAAAGGAATGAAATCTTGCCATTTGCAATGACCTGGATGGAACTGGAGGGTATTATGCTAAGCGAAATAAGTCAATCAGAGAAAGACATGTATCATATGATCTCACTG